>NW_020539211.1:0-24037 GCF_003426905.1 Ctenocephalides felis
TTTTACTCGACTGGGCACTTAGTAAAAAATATTATACTAAAAAAAATTTACTCGACTGGGCACTTAGTAAAAAATATATACTAAAAAAAATTTACTCGACTGGGCACTTAGTAAAAAATATTATACTAAAAAATTTACTCGACTGGGCACTTAGTAAAAAATATTATACTAAAAAAAATTTACTCGACTGGGCACTTAGTAAAAATATTATACTAAAAAAAAATTTACTCGACTGGGCACTTAGTAAAAAATATTATACTAAAAAAAAATTTACTCGACTGGGCACTTAGTAAAAAATATTATACTAAAAAAAATTACTCGACTGGGCACTTAGTAAAAATATTATACTAAAAAAATTTACTCGACTGGGCACTTAGTAAAAATATTATACTAAAAAAATTTACTCGACTGGGCACTTAGTAAAAAATATTATACTAAAAAAAATTTACTCGACTGGGCACTTAGTAAAAATATTATACTAAAAAAAATTTACTCGACTGGGCACTTAGTAAAAATATTATACTAAAAAAATTTACTCGACTGGGCACTTAGTAAAAAAAATTTATACTAAAAAAATTTACTCGACTGGGCACTTAGTAAAAAAATATTATACTAAAAAAATTTACTCGACTGGGCACTTAGTAAAAAATATTATACTAAAAAAAATTTACTCGACTGGGCACTTAGTAAAAAATATTATACTAAAAAAAATTTACTCGACTGGCACTTAGTAAAAATATTATACTAAAAAAAATTTACTCGACTGGGCACTTAGTAAAAAATATTATACTAAAAAATTTACTACTCGACTGGGCACTTAGTAAAAAATATTATACTAAAAAAAACTAAAAAAAATTTACTACTGGGCACTTAGTAAAAAATATTATACTAAAAAAAATTACTCGACTGGGCACTTAGTAAAAAAATATTATACTAAAAAAAATTTACTCGACTGGCACTTAGTAAAAAATATTATACTAAAAAAAATTTACTCTCGACTGGGCACTTAGTAAAAAATATTATACAAAAAAAATTTACTTTACTCGACTGGGCACTTAGTAAAAATATTATACTAAAAAAAATTTACTCGACTGGGCACTTAGTAAAAAATATTATACTAAAAAAAATTTACTCGACTGGGCACTTAGTAAAAAATATTATACTAAAAAAAATTTACTCGACTGGGCACTTAGTAAAAAATATTATACTAAAAAAAATTTACTCGACTGGGCACTTAGTAAAAAATATTATACTAAAAAAATTTACTCGACTGGGCACTTAGTAAAAAATATTATACTAAAAAAATTTACTCGACTGGGCACTTAGTAAAAAATATTATACTAAAAAAAATTTACTCGACTGGGCACTTAGTAAAAAAATATATTACTAAAAAAAATTTACTCGACTGGGCACTTAGTAAAAAATATTATACTAAAAAAAATTTACTCGACTGGGCACTTAGTAAAAATATTATACTAAAAAAAATTTACTCGACTGGGCACTTAGTAAAAATATTATACTAAAAAAAATTTACTCGACTGGGCACTTAGTAAAATATTATACTAAAAAAAAAAAATTACTCGACTGGGCACTTAGTAAAAAATATTATACTAAAAAAAATTTACTCGACTGGGCACTTAGTAAAAAATATTATACTAAAAAAAATTTACTCGACTGGGCACTTAGTAAAAAATATTATACTAAAAAAATTTACTCGACTGGGCACTTAGTAAAAAATATTATACTAAAAAAAATTTACTCGACTGGGCACTTAGTAAAAAATATTATACTAAAAAAAATTTACTCGACTGGGCACTTAGTAAAAAATATTATACTAAAAAAATTTACTCGACTGGGCACTTAGTAAAAAATATTATACTAAAAAAAATTTACTCGACTGGGCACTTAGTAAAAAATATTATACTAAAAAAAATTTACTCGACTGGGCACTTAGTAAAAAATATTATACTAAAAAAAATTTACTCGACTGGGCACTTAGTAAAAAATATTATACTAAAAAAAATTTACTCGACTGGGCACTTAGTAAAAAATATTATACTAAAAAAAATTTACTCGACTGGGCACTTAGTAAAAATATTATACTAAAAAAATTTACTCGACTGGGCACTTAGTAAAAAATATTATACTAAAAAAAATTTACTCGACTGGGCACTTAGTAAAAAATATTATACTAAAAAAAATTTACTCGACTGGGCACTTAGTAAAAAATATTATACTAAAAAAATTTACTCGACTGGGCACTTAGTAAAAAATATTATACTAAAAAAAATTTACTCGACTGGGCACTTAGTAAAAAATATTATACTAAAAAAAATTTACTCGACTGGGCACTTAGTAAAAAATATTATACTAAAAAAAATTTACTCGACTGGGCACTTAGTAAAAAATATTATACTAAAAAAAATTTACTCGACTGGGCACTTAGTAAAAAATATTATACTAAAAAAAATTTACTCGACTGGGCACTTAGTAAAAAATATTATACTAAAAAAAATTTACTCGACTGGGCACTTAGTAAAAAATATTATACTAAAAAAAATTTACTCGACTGGGCACTTAGTAAAAAATATTATACTAAAAAAAATTTACTCGACTGGGCACTTAGTAAAAAATATTATACTAAAAAAAATTTACTCGACTGGGCACTTAGTAAAAAATATTATACTAAAAAAAATTTACTCGACTGGGCACTTAGTAAAAAATATTATACTAAAAAAAATTTACTCGACTGGGCACTTAGTAAAAAATATTATACTAAAAAAAATTTACTCGACTGGGCACTTAGTAAAAAATATTATACTAAAAAAAATTTACTCGACTGGGCACTTAGTAAAAAATATTATACTAAAAAAAATTTACTCGACTGGGCACTTAGTAAAAAATATTATACTAAAAAAAATTTACTCGACTGGGCACTTAGTAAAAAATATTATACTAAAAAAAATTTACTCGACTGGGCACTTAGTAAAAAATATTATACTAAAAAAAATTTACTCGACTGGGCACTTAGTAAAAAATATTATACTAAAAAAAATTTACTCGACTGGGCACTTAGTAAAAAATATTATACTAAAAAAAATTTACTCGACTGGGCACTTAGTAAAAAATATTATACTAAAAAAAATTTACTCGACTGGGCACTTAGTAAAAAATATTATACTAAAAAAAATTTACTCGACTGGGCACTTAGTAAAAAATATTATACTAAAAAAAATTTACTCGACTGGGCACTTAGTAAAAAATATTATACTAAAAAAAATTTACTCGACTGGGCACTTAGTAAAAAATATTATACTAAAAAAAATTTACTCGACTGGGCACTTAGTAAAAAATATTATACTAAAAAAAATTTACTCGACTGGGCACTTAGTAAAAAATATTATACTAAAAAAAATTTACTCGACTGGGCACTTAGTAAAAAATATTATACTAAAAAAAATTTACTCGACTGGGCACTTAGTAAAAAATATTATACTAAAAAAAATTTACTCGACTGGGCACTTAGTAAAAAATATTATACTAAAAAAAATTTACTCGACTGGGCACTTAGTAAAAAATATTATACTAAAAAAAATTTACTCGACTGGGCACTTAGTAAAAAATATTATACTAAAAAAAATTTACTCGACTGGGCACTTAGTAAAAAATATTATACTAAAAAAAATTTACTCGACTGGGCACTTAGTAAAAAATATTATACTAAAAAAAATTTACTCGACTGGGCACTTAGTAAAAAATATTATACTAAAAAAAATTTACTCGACTGGGCACTTAGTAAAAAATATTATACTAAAAAAAATTTACTCGACTGGGCACTTAGTAAAAAATATTATACTAAAAAAAATTTACTCGACTGGGCACTTAGTAAAAAATATTATACTAAAAAAAATTTACTCGACTGGGCACTTAGTAAAAAATATTATACTAAAAAAAATTTACTCGACTGGGCACTTAGTAAAAAATATTATACTAAAAAAAATTTACTCGACTGGGCACTTAGTAAAAAATATTATACTAAAAAAAATTTACTCGACTGGGCACTTAGTAAAAAATATTATACTAAAAAAAATTTACTCGACTGGGCACTTAGTAAAAAATATTATACTAAAAAAAATTTACTCGACTGGGCACTTAGTAAAAAATATTATACTAAAAAAAATTTACTCGACTGGGCACTTAGTAAAAAATATTATACTAAAAAAAATTTACTCGACTGGGCACTTAGTAAAAAATATTATACTAAAAAAAATTTACTCGACTGGGCACTTAGTAAAAAATATTATACTAAAAAAAATTTACTCGACTGGGCACTTAGTAAAAAATATTATACTAAAAAAAATTTACTCGACTGGGCACTTAGTAAAAAATATTATACTAAAAAAAATTTACTCGACTGGGCACTTAGTAAAAAATATTATACTAAAAAAAATTTACTCGACTGGGCACTTAGTAAAAAATATTATACTAAAAAAAATTTACTCGACTGGGCACTTAGTAAAAAATATTATACTAAAAAAAATTTACTCGACTGGGCACTTAGTAAAAAATATTATACTAAAAAAAATTTACTCGACTGGGCACTTAGTAAAAAATATTATACTAAAAAAAATTTACTCGACTGGGCACTTAGTAAAAAATATTATACTAAAAAAAATTTACTCGACTGGGCACTTAGTAAAAAATATTATACTAAAAAAAATTTACTCGACTGGGCACTTAGTAAAAAATATTATACTAAAAAAAATTTACTCGACTGGGCACTTAGTAAAAAATATTATACTAAAAAAAATTTACTCGACTGGGCACTTAGTAAAAAATATTATACTAAAAAAAATTTACTCGACTGGGCACTTAGTAAAAAATATTATACTAAAAAAAATTTACTCGACTGGGCACTTAGTAAAAAATATTATACTAAAAAAAATTTACTCGACTGGGCACTTAGTAAAAAATATTATACTAAAAAAAATTTACTCGACTGGGCACTTAGTAAAAAATATTATACTAAAAAAAATTTACTCGACTGGGCACTTAGTAAAAAATATTATACTAAAAAAAATTTACTCGACTGGGCACTTAGTAAAAAATATTATACTAAAAAAAATTTACTCGACTGGGCACTTAGTAAAAAATATTATACTAAAAAAAATTTACTCGACTGGGCACTTAGTAAAAAATATTATACTAAAAAAAATTTACTCGACTGGGCACTTAGTAAAAAATATTATACTAAAAAAAATTTACTCGACTGGGCACTTAGTAAAAAATATTATACTAAAAAAAATTTACTCGACTGGGCACTTAGTAAAAAATATTATACTAAAAAAAATTTACTCGACTGGGCACTTAGTAAAAAATATTATACTAAAAAAAATTTACTCGACTGGGCACTTAGTAAAAAATATTATACTAAAAAAAATTTACTCGACTGGGCACTTAGTAAAAAATATTATACTAAAAAAAATTTACTCGACTGGGCACTTAGTAAAAAATATTATACTAAAAAAAATTTACTCGACTGGGCACTTAGTAAAAAATATTATACTAAAAAAAATTTACTCGACTGGGCACTTAGTAAAAAATATTATACTAAAAAAAATTTACTCGACTGGGCACTTAGTAAAAAATATTATACTAAAAAAAATTTACTCGACTGGGCACTTAGTAAAAAATATTATACTAAAAAAAATTTACTCGACTGGGCACTTAGTAAAAAATATTATACTAAAAAAAATTTACTCGACTGGGCACTTAGTAAAAAATATTATACTAAAAAAAATTTACTCGACTGGGCACTTAGTAAAAAATATTATACTAAAAAAAATTTACTCGACTGGGCACTTAGTAAAAAATATTATACTAAAAAAAATTTACTCGACTGGGCACTTAGTAAAAAATATTATACTAAAAAAAATTTACTCGACTGGGCACTTAGTAAAAAATATTATACTAAAAAAAATTTACTCGACTGGGCACTTAGTAAAAAATATTATACTAAAAAAAATTTACTCGACTGGGCACTTAGTAAAAAATATTATACTAAAAAAAATTTACTCGACTGGGCACTTAGTAAAAAATATTATACTAAAAAAAATTTACTCGACTGGGCACTTAGTAAAAAATATTATACTAAAAAAAATTTACTCGACTGGGCACTTAGTAAAAAATATTATACTAAAAAAAATTTACTCGACTGGGCACTTAGTAAAAAATATTATACTAAAAAAAATTTACTCGACTGGGCACTTAGTAAAAAATATTATACTAAAAAAAATTTACTCGACTGGGCACTTAGTAAAAAATATTATACTAAAAAAAATTTACTCGACTGGGCACTTAGTAAAAAATATTATACTAAAAAAAATTTACTCGACTGGGCACTTAGTAAAAAATATTATACTAAAAAAAATTTACTCGACTGGGCACTTAGTAAAAAATATTATACTAAAAAAAATTTACTCGACTGGGCACTTAGTAAAAAATATTATACTAAAAAAAATTTACTCGACTGGGCACTTAGTAAAAAATATTATACTAAAAAAAATTTACTCGACTGGGCACTTAGTAAAAAATATTATACTAAAAAAAATTTACTCGACTGGGCACTTAGTAAAAAATATTATACTAAAAAAAATTTACTCGACTGGGCACTTAGTAAAAAATATTATACTAAAAAAAATTTACTCGACTGGGCACTTAGTAAAAAATATTATACTAAAAAAAATTTACTCGACTGGGCACTTAGTAAAAAATATTATACTAAAAAAAATTTACTCGACTGGGCACTTAGTAAAAAATATTATACTAAAAAAAATTTACTCGACTGGGCACTTAGTAAAAAATATTATACTAAAAAAAATTTACTCGACTGGGCACTTAGTAAAAAATATTATACTAAAAAAAATTTACTCGACTGGGCACTTAGTAAAAAATATTATACTAAAAAAAATTTACTCGACTGGGCACTTAGTAAAAAATATTATACTAAAAAAAATTTACTCGACTGGGCACTTAGTAAAAAATATTATACTAAAAAAAATTTACTCGACTGGGCACTTAGTAAAAAATATTATACTAAAAAAAATTTACTCGACTGGGCACTTAGTAAAAAATATTATACTAAAAAAAATTTACTCGACTGGGCACTTAGTAAAAAATATTATACTAAAAAAAATTTACTCGACTGGGCACTTAGTAAAAAATATTATACTAAAAAAAATTTACTCGACTGGGCACTTAGTAAAAAATATTATACTAAAAAAAATTTACTCGACTGGGCACTTAGTAAAAAATATTATACTAAAAAAAATTTACTCGACTGGGCACTTAGTAAAAAATATTATACTAAAAAAAATTTACTCGACTGGGCACTTAGTAAAAAATATTATACTAAAAAAAATTTACTCGACTGGGCACTTAGTAAAAAATATTATACTAAAAAAAATTTACTCGACTGGGCACTTAGTAAAAAATATTATACTAAAAAAAATTTACTCGACTGGGCACTTAGTAAAAAATATTATACTAAAAAAAATTTACTCGACTGGGCACTTAGTAAAAAATATTATACTAAAAAAAATTTACTCGACTGGGCACTTAGTAAAAAATATTATACTAAAAAAAATTTACTCGACTGGGCACTTAGTAAAAAATATTATACTAAAAAAAATTTACTCGACTGGGCACTTAGTAAAAAATATTATACTAAAAAAAATTTACTCGACTGGGCACTTAGTAAAAAATATTATACTAAAAAAAATTTACTCGACTGGGCACTTAGTAAAAAATATTATACTAAAAAAAATTTACTCGACTGGGCACTTAGTAAAAAATATTATACTAAAAAAAATTTACTCGACTGGGCACTTAGTAAAAAATATTATACTAAAAAAAATTTACTCGACTGGGCACTTAGTAAAAAATATTATACTAAAAAAAATTTACTCGACTGGGCACTTAGTAAAAAATATTATACTAAAAAAAATTTACTCGACTGGGCACTTAGTAAAAAATATTATACTAAAAAAAATTTACTCGACTGGGCACTTAGTAAAAAATATTATACTAAAAAAAATTTACTCGACTGGGCACTTAGTAAAAAATATTATACTAAAAAAAATTTACTCGACTGGGCACTTAGTAAAAAATATTATACTAAAAAAAATTTACTCGACTGGGCACTTAGTAAAAAATATTATACTAAAAAAAATTTACTCGACTGGGCACTTAGTAAAAAATATTATACTAAAAAAAATTTACTCGACTGGGCACTTAGTAAAAAATATTATACTAAAAAAAATTTACTCGACTGGGCACTTAGTAAAAAATATTATACTAAAAAAAATTTACTCGACTGGGCACTTAGTAAAAAATATTATACTAAAAAAAATTTACTCGACTGGGCACTTAGTAAAAAATATTATACTAAAAAAAATTTACTCGACTGGGCACTTAGTAAAAAATATTATACTAAAAAAAATTTACTCGACTGGGCACTTAGTAAAAAATATTATACTAAAAAAAATTTACTCGACTGGGCACTTAGTAAAAAATATTATACTAAAAAAAATTTACTCGACTGGGCACTTAGTAAAAAATATTATACTAAAAAAAATTTACTCGACTGGGCACTTAGTAAAAAATATTATACTAAAAAAAATTTACTCGACTGGGCACTTAGTAAAAAATATTATACTAAAAAAAATTTACTCGACTGGGCACTTAGTAAAAAATATTATACTAAAAAAAATTTACTCGACTGGGCACTTAGTAAAAAATATTATACTAAAAAAAATTTACTCGACTGGGCACTTAGTAAAAAATATTATACTAAAAAAAATTTACTCGACTGGGCACTTAGTAAAAAATATTATACTAAAAAAAATTTACTCGACTGGGCACTTAGTAAAAAATATTATACTAAAAAAAATTTACTCGACTGGGCACTTAGTAAAAAATATTATACTAAAAAAAATTTACTCGACTGGGCACTTAGTAAAAAATATTATACTAAAAAAAATTTACTCGACTGGGCACTTAGTAAAAAATATTATACTAAAAAAAATTTACTCGACTGGGCACTTAGTAAAAAATATTATACTAAAAAAAATTTACTCGACTGGGCACTTAGTAAAAAATATTATACTAAAAAAAATTTACTCGACTGGGCACTTAGTAAAAAATATTATACTAAAAAAAATTTACTCGACTGGGCACTTAGTAAAAAATATTATACTAAAAAAAATTTACTCGACTGGGCACTTAGTAAAAAATATTATACTAAAAAAAATTTACTCGACTGGGCACTTAGTAAAAAATATTATACTAAAAAAAATTTACTCGACTGGGCACTTAGTAAAAAATATTATACTAAAAAAAATTTACTCGACTGGGCACTTAGTAAAAAATATTATACTAAAAAAAATTTACTCGACTGGGCACTTAGTAAAAAATATTATACTAAAAAAAATTTACTCGACTGGGCACTTAGTAAAAAATATTATACTAAAAAAAATTTACTCGACTGGGCACTTAGTAAAAAATATTATACTAAAAAAAATTTACTCGACTGGGCACTTAGTAAAAAATATTATACTAAAAAAAATTTACTCGACTGGGCACTTAGTAAAAAATATTATACTAAAAAAAATTTACTCGACTGGGCACTTAGTAAAAAATATTATACTAAAAAAAATTTACTCGACTGGGCACTTAGTAAAAAATATTATACTAAAAAAAATTTACTCGACTGGGCACTTAGTAAAAAATATTATACTAAAAAAAATTTACTCGACTGGGCACTTAGTAAAAAATATTATACTAAAAAAAATTTACTCGACTGGGCACTTAGTAAAAAATATTATACTAAAAAAAATTTACTCGACTGGGCACTTAGTAAAAAATATTATACTAAAAAAAATTTACTCGACTGGGCACTTAGTAAAAAATATTATACTAAAAAAAATTTACTCGACTGGGCACTTAGTAAAAAATATTATACTAAAAAAAATTTACTCGACTGGGCACTTAGTAAAAAATATTATACTAAAAAAAATTTACTCGACTGGGCACTTAGTAAAAAATATTATACTAAAAAAAATTTACTCGACTGGGCACTTAGTAAAAAATATTATACTAAAAAAAATTTACTCGACTGGGCACTTAGTAAAAAATATTATACTAAAAAAAATTTACTCGACTGGGCACTTAGTAAAAAATATTATACTAAAAAAAATTTACTCGACTGGGCACTTAGTAAAAAATATTATACTAAAAAAAATTTACTCGACTGGGCACTTAGTAAAAAATATTATACTAAAAAAAATTTACTCGACTGGGCACTTAGTAAAAAATATTATACTAAAAAAAATTTACTCGACTGGGCACTTAGTAAAAAATATTATACTAAAAAAAATTTACTCGACTGGGCACTTAGTAAAAAATATTATACTAAAAAAAATTTACTCGACTGGGCACTTAGTAAAAAATATTATACTAAAAAAAATTTACTCGACTGGGCACTTAGTAAAAAATATTATACTAAAAAAAATTTACTCGACTGGGCACTTAGTAAAAAATATTATACTAAAAAAAATTTACTCGACTGGGCACTTAGTAAAAAATATTATACTAAAAAAAATTTACTCGACTGGGCACTTAGTAAAAAATATTATACTAAAAAAAATTTACTCGACTGGGCACTTAGTAAAAAATATTATACTAAAAAAAATTTACTCGACTGGGCACTTAGTAAAAAATATTATACTAAAAAAAATTTACTCGACTGGGCACTTAGTAAAAAATATTATACTAAAAAAAATTTACTCGACTGGGCACTTAGTAAAAAATATTATACTAAAAAAAATTTACTCGACTGGGCACTTAGTAAAAAATATTATACTAAAAAAAATTTACTCGACTGGGCACTTAGTAAAAAATATTATACTAAAAAAAATTTACTCGACTGGGCACTTAGTAAAAAATATTATACTAAAAAAAATTTACTCGACTGGGCACTTAGTAAAAAATATTATACTAAAAAAAATTTACTCGACTGGGCACTTAGTAAAAAATATTATACTAAAAAAAATTTACTCGACTGGGCACTTAGTAAAAAATATTATACTAAAAAAAATTTACTCGACTGGGCACTTAGTAAAAAATATTATACTAAAAAAAATTTACTCGACTGGGCACTTAGTAAAAAATATTATACTAAAAAAAATTTACTCGACTGGGCACTTAGTAAAAAATATTATACTAAAAAAAATTTACTCGACTGGGCACTTAGTAAAAAATATTATACTAAAAAAAATTTACTCGACTGGGCACTTAGTAAAAAATATTATACTAAAAAAAATTTACTCGACTGGGCACTTAGTAAAAAATATTATACTAAAAAAAATTTACTCGACTGGGCACTTAGTAAAAAATATTATACTAAAAAAAATTTACTCGACTGGGCACTTAGTAAAAAATATTATACTAAAAAAAATTTACTCGACTGGGCACTTAGTAAAAAATATTATACTAAAAAAAATTTACTCGACTGGGCACTTAGTAAAAAATATTATACTAAAAAAAATTTACTCGACTGGGCACTTAGTAAAAAATATTATACTAAAAAAAATTTACTCGACTGGGCACTTAGTAAAAAATATTATACTAAAAAAAATTTACTCGACTGGGCACTTAGTAAAAAATATTATACTAAAAAAAATTTACTCGACTGGGCACTTAGTAAAAAATATTATACTAAAAAAAATTTACTCGACTGGGCACTTAGTAAAAAATATTATACTAAAAAAAATTTACTCGACTGGGCACTTAGTAAAAAATATTATACTAAAAAAAATTTACTCGACTGGGCACTTAGTAAAAAATATTATACTAAAAAAAATTTACTCGACTGGGCACTTAGTAAAAAATATTATACTAAAAAAAATTTACTCGACTGGGCACTTAGTAAAAAATATTATACTAAAAAAAATTTACTCGACTGGGCACTTAGTAAAAAATATTATACTAAAAAAAATTTACTCGACTGGGCACTTAGTAAAAAATATTATACTAAAAAAAATTTACTCGACTGGGCACTTAGTAAAAAATATTATACTAAAAAAAATTTACTCGACTGGGCACTTAGTAAAAAATATTATACTAAAAAAAATTTACTCGACTGGGCACTTAGTAAAATATTCGATAAATGTGCCGGAGGGTTTACGAAGCAATGCATAATGTATTGCAAATTGTCGTAGATGTGCTACGGGATTTAAGTACGAAATGCCAAAGATAAGTAGAAGAATTGTTTGTTGCATATTACAATTATAACTATTAATGCAAGCTAAAGAAAGTATAGTTGCATACATATTATTTAAAAACGCAATACTTAAAGGCGTGAATAACATATAAAGTATAGGCAATGATAGGCAAAATATACCAAAGTATTGCAAGAAAGCTCATATATATTAGTGCCAGATGTCATATAAAGCAGCAGTGTAATATGTAGCAGGTATAATGTATGCTATATGTATGCTATATGTATATATATATATATATATATATATATATATATATATATATATATATATATATATATATATATATATATATATATATATCACCCATAGACACCATCACTTTCCAGCGTAAAACACTTCCGCAACGAGGGTCCCAGACCAGGTTCACCTACTAATATATTATATATTTTGTTTCGGTTGAGATTAGCTCAGTGGGTAGCAGCTCAGCTCTTGAATTCGACAAAAGAAACCTGTGTCGGGTTCAAGTCCCGGTCAGGGCAAAAAAAAAATAAAAACACAATTATTGATCAAAATATTTCTATAGTAAAACTTGCCTTGATCGGGAACCCACTAATATATATATTTGTGGCAAGGCCTTCTAGAAATCTAGGGGGCCTTGCTTTCAGCATCAATAAGACATATCCGTTCACAGATGGCTCCAGGAATTTAGTAGACAGCTTCACAATTGTAACTTTTAGCAATTATTCGAACCTGTAAATCACAAGCGCCATCTACATTCAAATAATTACAAATTTTTAACAATTATTCGAACCGGTAATTTACAGACGCCATCTAGTTTCAGGTAATTACAACTTTTAGCAATTATTCAAACCAGTAAATCGCACGCGTTATCTATACTCAAATAATTACAACTTTTAGCAATTATTCGAACCAGCAATTCTAGAGGCGTCATCTACATTTAAAAATTACAACTTTTAGCATTTATTCGAACCAATAATATCCAAGCGCCACCTATGTACCAATAGATTTCACTACTTTTAACATTTATTCAAACCGGTAATTCACAGTGTCATCTACAGTCAAATTAATACAACTTTTAGCAATTATTTAAACCAGTAATTCACAGGGATTATCTACATTCAAATACATATTACTACTTTTAATTATTCGAATCAATAGTTTATCAAATTTTATCTGTGATAATCTTCATTGATTGAATAATAATAGGCATTTATTTAAATTGAAAAATAAACAGTGCTTGCTCAAAACTTCTTAACAGACAACCAAACTTATTTAATAGTACATTTGAAATATTATATTCCATGAAATACCTTTTCCAATGGTTAAAAAAGAGGCGCAGGATGAACTGTATATCTGGAAGGCATTACTCACTGCAAGGAATTTGCATCATCGCAATTGTGCTATTAAACCGTAACAGTGAAGTCCATGGCTGTATTGTCATCACTTTCAACTGGAATATAAAATAAATTGCATTAAATTTTGTATCATATATGTAGTACTACTCATGTGTGGTTTTTCTCTTCCATCCATTGTCTATTTCGAAACCTTCACTGTAAAAGAAAATTGAATTTAAGAACTTCATAATAATAATAATAAAAAAAATATATACTGTTTTATTTTGAATAAAATATTGAATTTAATTGTTGTACCTATCAAGAAGCACGAGAGCCTTCCATTTATTTTGAGAGTTGACCAAGAATTGCAGTAGCAGCCAGCTGCAGCATATTTCATAGCTAATGATGTTTTTCTAATATTCTTTGTTTTGCATTGCCGGTATTCTCTGTAAAAAAAAATTATTACATTAATTATTCAAATTTATATAAAAAATTACCGACAATTTTTTTAAATCATTTATATTATTTGACTGCAATACTCGAGTAAATTAAATTTGTAATATAAATTCATCACTGATGAAATTTTTAAATATTATCAAGCAGTTTAACATTAACTTACCTATATTTGATTCAAAGTCTTTGATTAGGTAGCCATTTACTAGTAATTCTAGGATTTGAAATCATGCATCCTCTGATTTGCCTGGTTTTCTTCCAACAGTTCTCGTCTTGACGTGTTTAGTTATTCAAGCCAATCCATTTGCACCAAATGCACCAAAGGTATATTGTATTGTTCGAGTGAGGATTATTTCTGAAATAAAATAAATTCATTAAACTATTGTTATTTAAAGAGTAGAGTACATGAATTATTTTAAATATTCGAGCTAAACATACCTAATTTAATAAAAGCAGCAGCCTCTTTGAAATCCTACGGTAAGAATACATTGGTTCCATTCTTTGAAATGGTTCTCTTCAGTTAGGGCCCACGATTGCTTGTCACGTTATTTTCTTCAGGAATGCACATATTACCCAATATGCATGTCGACAAGTCCACATTGTTTGATTCAATGTACGATTTTTAGAGCATCACCCTTGTTATTTCTTTCAAGAATGCACATGTTCCACAATATGTATATCGGCAAGTCGATATTGTTTCATTCACTGTAGGAATTGCAGAGCATCTATTCCACAATATGTATGTCGGCAAGTCCATAATGCCACATCGTTAAGCGCGGTAGCGCCGGCACTTGTGAATTTCCAAGTTAAATGAATTTTTGTTATGAATCATTTGCCACAACAAGCATTTCAATGTCGATCTCAAAGATTTCCCAAACAGTTTTTATGTATTATTCATAATGCAAACGACGATTTGTTCAAATCATGATGTTGCTTCTAGTGTGTATTAGCAGAAAAATCAACTGTAAGACATGTAATGAGTAAATGTCATCTATTTAAAAATATCAGTGGATTGCAATGCAATTTCCTTCAATCTAAAAATTGAAAACTGTCAAATTAATATAAACCTAAAATAATTTTCAATGTAAATATTTCAAACAAATTAAGAAAACTCAACAACATTGAATTTTTAACTTATAAAGTTTTTACGAGATAATGTTTGCCATTCACATATAAAAATATATTACTTTAAATATTGTAGGTTAGAATAGTGAATGTTGTCAGCTAGAAATATAATAAAATCAATGTACCTAAATATACTTTACAATTATAACTTGTAGCTAACAAATTGAATGGCAAACTCACTCAGTATATTGTCTAGGAACTCACTTTTCAATTTTTCAAGAATCAATGAATTAAAAATTTCAAGTGAAATTAAATTTGATTTTCATGAGCAAAAATTAAAGATAAATGAATGTTTGTTAGCATATTGACAGGTCCAGTGGTCCGAGATCCAATAAAAATCAATAAATCATTTGTATTCCAAAACTGATTAATACATCTATTATGTACATCAAATATCAGATATTTTATACAGATTTGAATGATAAGTACAAACATTGTTCACATTGTTATGGATTCCGTATCCAAATTTATACAGTTTAACCGTAAAACTCCGACGCGGCGCATACTCGCTCCGATATTCTATCTCGCCCATCGCGATTGCTTCGAAAAAAAAATTCAAAGTTTTCAACAAAAATATATCAAAATTATCAAAACAGTTCTCATTTTCAAATGTTTTCAAAGGCGCCGAAAAAGAATAAATATAGTTTTTCATTGATATAAAACAGAAAAATTAACAAAAAATGCAACGATTTTTTTATATAATATAATATAATATATAATATTTTTATTATAAGCAAGCTCAACACATGCAAAAGACGGTAAGAAAAAGAAAAAAATTAAACTATAAATATTTATTAATAATAATCGTAAATATATAAAGACACAAAAAACTCATTTATCTCATATAAATAAATATCCGACCGACGGAGGGTTAAACAAGTGGTGCATCATGCCTTGCTGCTGATTGCTGGAACTTAAATTACCATAATTTAAATTTATGTAAAGCTTCAAAATTTTTTGAAATTTTTGGAAAAAATAGTTTGGATTTTTTTTTTTTAACAATTTTGGCACTTGAACACGAAATGGGTTGCGTCGCCTTTGAAATGAGCTGTGAAACTCAAAGTGAAAATATAATTTCAATTGAACTGCATACTACCGGCTACGGGCTTGCCAAAAAAATTTTCGAACGCAGTACGGGGAGAACAAACCGTTGATAATGTGCGCATTACTCATCCGCTTTTCAATGTTTGCGATAACCAATAAGTTTGGTAGGTTTTCAAGGAACTCTCGTCGTGAAAATACTAACATTCATGCACCATGTTACAACACATAGCAAAGAATATATAAAATGCAGTTTGAATAGAAAATACCAGAAAAAAGACAACATACTGGTTCACATATATCAAAAAGCGTGTATTTCATACAAAATGTATGGGTGGTCTGGACAGACCACTCCGACCGTTCAAAGTATAAGAAAGTTAATATCCTTATAATTATCCTTCTGTACATTTTTTCCTGATTTTTTTATTGATCGACAGCTAATGAAATTTTAGGAAAAGTCAAGAAATTTCAAGTCGATAGGATTACTAGAAATATTCTTTTTTTTTAATTGAAGTCGAAAAAAGTCCGGCCAGACCACTCCGACCGACGGAGGGTTAATGTTATGTTAAAACGATGTACAAATTTATAAAAAACTAAACTGGTGGTTCAAATATGTACCAATAGCAAAATAATTTTAAGAATCTAAGAGCTGTGTTAATAAGAAATCGTGATTTTTGGCATATTGAAAAAATCCTAACCACTGACCCATTGCCGCCCCATTTTTCTTGCAAATCTATTAAGCAACGCAGTCTACTTTAAACTAATATTTGAACGTGTAAATGGATGGATGATTTCAAACATTTCAGAAAATTCTAGCGATATATAAATCAAAATGTACTCGGAAGCCGCAGTAATTGCGTCCACGCAATTAATTCATTTTGTATAATGAAAAGCCAAAATGATCAAAACTGAAAATAAAACTACAAGTTCTCGTATTACGGAAATTCGGTATCGGTACCCACAAAATCAACACGAAAACCTTGAAATTAATATAAGAAATATGTATCACTGACCTTTTCTCCTGTAAACGGTGCTGCATCAGTTCCAATTTCTCATGTAAATTAGACTTGATAAGGGCACAATTACAAACACTTGAAATTAATAGGTATAAAATTATCGCACTATTAAACTGAATTCAATTCGTAACAATGTTGAACTCGCGCAACAAGCCGGTCGGCTACGTCCATTTCGCCGAGACCCTTCTAGCCGTAAACCGTACACCGTACACGGCCGCAGTCGAAAACGAAATGATATCCTTTAGCAATGGCAGGCCGATTCGAGTGGTGGGGAGAGCAACTAGGTGATAGGTGATGGGCGGTGATGGGCGTGGCCTGCCCCTGCGACATATCTTTGTCCTTGTCCTGCGCATTAATCCTATGCGTGGAATAGAGTGCGAAATAGTACTCGAGCGCACTCGCACATGACATAGTTGTCCTTCTCTGTACGCAGCATTGCATAATGGCCGATCGGCTTCCGAAAGAACCTGCGCCATTATCATGTTGTTTGAGCTTCTGTCTGTCGGCAAACTGCAACGTAAAATCATATTATAATTATTTTTATATTTCAATCGACATATAAAGGAACTCTTTTTCTGTAGAATTTATGATAAAAGTTTATGTAAATAATAACACAACAGTTCATGCAGAAGGATAAAAACAGACTGACTGATTCTTTATGATACTGATATATTCTTTAACTAATCACTTTGAATCGTTTATGAATTTTTAATTATTTTGGACATAATATAAAAAGACGGAATGTGCAGGACATTCTCTGATGCCATTCTTGCTTTAAAACTCCGTTTTGTTGAAATCCAAAATGTACCTATTTCGCATAAAAAGAAGTTTGCAAACTACAATTATTTTATTATTGGTTTTCCATTGTAATTGTTCACACCAAAATCACAGCATCCGATATATTGATATAGAAAGAAATCAAATATCTAAATAAAAAATTATTATAAAATAAAATCAATCAATACAAAAATTAAACTTTGAAAACATTGTAAATACAAATATAATTTGTAGTTGTAATAAAAACTAGTTGGTATTGGTATTTTGCCTTGAGGCAAGTTACATGAACTTTCTGATATGTGTAAATAATCGACTATATAAATTAATTTATGAGCGATTAAACGTATTCCGAGTAGATTTATTACACATAATTGAAAACGAACAAACACGTTAACTCGAGTATTTTCTAAAAGCAAATTTTCAAAAATTAATAACTTTTATAATTGAACCAGTTTCGGTAGGACTTAATGGTTTAGATGTACATTGAGATCAAGTACTCTAGCGTTATACCAAGTAAATCGTCTAATTTTAATTTTAACGAACGTCAAAAAAACTACTCATTTTCTCAAACTTTGATGAATTTTTAAAATTCAACTACTAGTAAGGCCATAATAATTCAGTAAGATCCATAAGACCATAGTATATATCGCCCAAAAAAGTTCCATAAAAATCGGCGTAATATTTTTTTCAACGGTTAATTACAAGGAAACGGCTCGGTAGATTTTCACCAAAAACTAATCAGTATCATTCCCAACTAATATCTTTCGAACAGTTTTTTTCTTTAATCGATTCGGTAGAATGAGCTTAAATGTGGACGAAAAGTTTAACACTTTTTTTCAAATTACAAAGAAACGGTTTGGCAGATCGTCTCACAAAACTGACCAACTATAGTGCTCATTGAGATACATCGAATGACTTAAATTTCTAAAATCGGTTCAGGCGTTTTTAAGCAAACGTCGATTAAATGCCAAAAAATCGATACCAATTTTTGCAAACTTTGACGAATTTTTAAAGTTAAACCGATAGTGTCGTAGGGCCGTAATATTTTAGTATGATCTAGAAGACGATGGTATGTACCGCAAAAAAAAATTATAAAAATCGTCGAATTTTTTTTTTCAAACTTTATTACAAGAAAACGACCCGGCCGATCTATACCAAAAACTAATCAGCACGATTCCCAACCAATACCTACGAACGGTTTTTGAATTTTCAAAATCGATTCAGAATTGCTGGCTAAACGTGGACGAAAAAGTTTTCACTTGTCTGCGATTTACAAAGAAGCGGCCTGGCCGATCGTCGCACAAAACTCATAAACCCTAAGTCGTCATCGAGATACATCGAATGGCTTTTAAATTTTGGAAATCGGTCCAGCCGTTTTTGAGAAAACGTTGATTTACGGCAAAAAAATTGTTCACACACACGCGCGCACACACACACACATATACTTTTTCCAAATGTTAGTCTCATTCGATTCAGAATGGCTTGAAACGTCGAGAAAACATAAAATTAGCAAATCGGATCTTTTGATAAAACATAAACTTCTCCTTCGGGAAGTTAATAAACACGTAATTAATATTACAAATAAAGTGTTTTACAACAAATCATTGGTCCTTCGAAAAATCAATCAAACCTAACAAATAGTAATATTCTACTACTATCGACGCCACATCTATAGTTTAAAAAAAAAATTGTTAAGAATTAGAAAGGTATTGGCATAAATTTGGAAATTTCAAATTAGACGCAAATAGTGTAGTTAGTAGGAAAATGATTTATCAATCATGAATTTTTTAAAACTCGTCAGAGGAAGGTAATACGCTACTTTGACAAGATTTGCAAATTCATATTCAGGATATTGAAAGTTTGTTCAAAGTGAATATATTTTATCGAGTAATCGACATTATTATTAAACAAATTAAAACGCGATTCTTCCGATGAATTAACATGTTTCAAATTTCAGTATGTTGCTACAATAGAAGTTTTCAATGATACTGATCTATTAAATAAAAGCTCTAAAATTTGTTTAGATAAAAAAGACATTAGAAATTCAGAATAAACAAATTTTAAAATCATTATTAATAGATCAGAGTACCATAAAAAAAACTTTTGTTCAGATTCTGAACCATTTGCCAGGGAAGTTTAGTTTGCGATCAACTCTTAGAGGCGGAATACGAAATACCTACTTCGGTAAGAAAAGATTTCATTTACTAAATAGCTTATTGAAGTTAACATTTTATTTTTAGTTCAAAACAAAATATATACATGGTTCATGCTATTGTTTCCTAATAAGCTAGACGACAAATGGTTTCATCTTCGTTATAAAAATCGTCTAAAAAGTATTGAAACGGATTGGAAAATAATAATCTAGATATCAATGATCAAATATATGATGAGAAAATATATGTTAAATCACAAAATATTTATTGTTAAAACATTTTAATTGCCCGAGGTTTTTCTCGGACTACGGTAATAAATTGCAAGTAATTAAAAACTATGTTGGAACTGATTAAAAATGCAGAATCATTGAAATCCATTAAATAACATTAAAATTATGAATATTGCAAAATCTTAATGAAAACAAAAATTATTTAAATTATTTCAGGTAGATAATAATATATATTCGAGGAATTGATTATTTTTATGGCTATAATTTGTAATTAACTATTTTATTCGCTGATAAAATAATTGACGAATAAATTGTCAAGTATGATATAAAGAAATTGTTAAATTATGAAATTTTCATTATTAAGTCATATTGTTTAGGTCGGAATATAAAAATTAATTTGATAAAATATTTTTAAAATTAAATTACCTGCACGTTTTTTAATAGCAAAAGTAAATCGACTGTCAAATAATTGAAAATAGTAGCCATTTTATAAAGTAAATTTCATAAAAACTGATTTTATTTTCAAATTTATCAATCGAATCACATCACTGCTAATAATATGTATTTTAGCATGATCAGATGTTTCGTAAAATTGTTCAATAAAGTAATTTTTATAACAATACTAAAAATTCAACTACTTTCATATAAAAATTGATAAATAAGATAATTTTTAAGGCAAAATTAAATTTGTTCGTCATGAATCATCATCGTCGAAACATGAAACATTTTAATTAACGATTTGATTGCTCGCAAATGATAAGTTCCATCAATTAATCATATATACATTCATATATTTAATTCAATAATTACTACAAATATACACAAATAATTAACGTGCATTTAATAAAGAATAAACATTGCATAAAGTGCGATGTATTGCAAACGGACTGTAAATGTTGAATTGAATATGTATGAATCTATAAATTCGGACAGATTATTATCTACAGATATGGAATTATGTAACACTCCAATTATTCTGCATTTAAAGTGAAGTTTTGTAAAACAAATTGTTGCGAATGCATTTATAGATCTTTATCAGACAAAAGTAAACTAGAGGTGTATGGCATCGTGCCTTAAAGCAAATTGCTGGAACTTCCCGTACCGTAATGAAATATTCGAGAATTTTAAACGCTTTCAAATATATTATTACAAATACTGTAACTTTCATTATTTTGCTATCTAGTCATATCTGAGCAATCAAAATCAAATGTGAACCATAAATCAATTTATCTCCACAACATTAACAACCGTTCGTCATTTCATTTCACTGAACTGTCATTTTTTTAACATTTAGCTTTGTATCTCCGAAACCGCTGGGCCTACCTTTGCCAAAAACTAATAACCACTTTTCCCCGTCGTTACGAACTGAATGTTTTTTGGATCATACAAATTAGATGATCCGTTCTCTCAAAAACTCGATTTCTATTTTCCGCACTCTTTGCTCCATATCTCCGTAACGGCTTGACCTGCCTTTGCCAAAAACTAATCAGCACATCTCCCTATCAATAGAAATCGAATGTTTTTTAAACCATTCAAATCGGTTGATCCGTGCGCCCGAAAACGTGGACAAAAAAAGCGGACATACAAACACAACACACACACCATTAGTTTTCTGAGGTATGCCTTAAAATGTTCAGAAACCTCCAAAACGTCGAAAAATGCAAAAATTTTCATTTCCGATGTTCGGCCCATTATTATAACTACCCTTCGGGAAGTTAATTAAATGATCAAAGTAGTAATCAAAGTCATTCAATCTAATTTTAAACGTATGTTATGAAAAACATGCATGCAAATGCGTTCTAATATAATTTTGAAAACAATTCAATCGAAGCAAATACTAATATTGGGTCTATTGTTTAATTAATAACTACTCAGTAATATCATTGTAAAATAAACAAATACTGAATGAATAGAAAAGGCGTACAGATATTTAAAACATTTAACTAATTCATAAAAAGAAACCAATTTGCAAGAAAGTATCAAAATAAAAAGCTGAATCGCGAATTCCTTAACAAATTCATAAAAGAAAACTAATTTGTATGAAACTAGCTTAATAAAAGTGTGAAAACTTTTAGAGAAATTAGGAATCATTTAATGTAATGGAAATATGCCAATGTTATCAGCTATAAATAACATTATAAGACAATAGCGTAAACATGATTAAATTGAAATAAATATGTGTTATTGGCTTCACTGCTTGAAATCAATCATATTTCCGCGAATTTGTGTGATGTGTTTATATATGAGCATGCCATTTAAATAAATATCACTTACCACAGCGGCTTACAATCATTCTTGATTAGCTGGAAGTCAGCATCCATACTACGATAATAAAAACTCCTTGGAATGTATCACAAAAATCACTTCACACACAAAACTTTGACATTGTAATAATACTATTTTCAATAAACACTACAGCAATTGAAATTTGAACAAATATCAGTACTAAAATGTAAAGTTTGCAAGACTCCAAAGAGGTTTAAAGTATTAACATGACGCCAATTGGACAAACATCTGAAAGAAATAATTATTATTATAAATCAATATATTATAATAAATCAAATTAATTTTATTCACAAATACTCAATCCAAATGCATATAAATTGCCAGTAGCCTGATGTGCTGAAGAGACACAGGTTGTTCAGTGAATAAATGTACTAAATATAATGTAAAAAATAATCAAATCAATCCCAATTTCTTTAAATAATACATATTTACAAAATTTGTGAAATAAGTGTAATATTTTTAAGATCTATTTGATTTTATTAACTACAACCAAATGAAACCATACAACAAAATAATAGTATAATTACCTTAACTTCAAATTTCTGATACGCTTCTCAGGATTCCAATAGTCTTCTAAATACAAATGAGTAACAATTCAATGTACTTGGCTTCAGGTAAAATCTGCAAAATAGTATAATACTAATAATAGATATATAACTATCAAATTCATTCATATCGAGAGACTGTGGAAAGAAAAGTTGTATGTTATTGTGACTAGCTAAAAGAATATTGTTGCCAGAATTGAGTTGGCTAGTGATGGTGACGAGAGAACTATTTCATCATGAATTAAAGTGTTGTGGGGCTCTTTACATCTATAGCAAGCACCTTTAAAACTACGCCTCTTAGCATCATGTCCAGGAAGTAAACAACGAATGCACAGTGAATGCTTTAACACCAGATCCTTGCGCCCTGAAATCTCCAACTCCTTAAACTTGGAACATTTGTACAATGGATGACTTCCCTTACAACAACAACACGGAGATACTACCCTTTTCACTGTACTAACATGAACCATTTTAGAATTTCTCTTTCTCTTCATTTCTCTTTAGAATGAGTTCTCTAAGGCACAAACCCGCAGCTCCAGAAAGGAAAAAAATTGATTTACCGTTAGAAGAACTTTCCATTCCTGGACAAATCCATGCCATGCCATGCGAGTATGATGTCAACCTTCTTGTTTAGCATATACAACAGAATAAGATCCTAATGTTTAGTTGGTTCATATTCAGTTGAAAAAGAACACGTATTTGTTGCCTCGCACTTTGTGCCTGTTCCTTTGTGTATCTGTGGTATGTTGTCGATCTGCTGCAAATGGGAATTCAG
>NW_020539212.1:0-34913 GCF_003426905.1 Ctenocephalides felis
CTTGACATTGAGAAGCTTTTGACACAATTTGGAGCACAGGATTAATCTATAAACTAATTATTTTAAAATTCCCAAAGTACATAATTAAATTTATCATATCATATCTCAGTGATCGAAATTTTCAAGTGAAAATTGGTAATGTACTTTCAAATCCAAAAATGGTTACTGCAGGGGTACCTCAAGGATCTATACTTGGACCTACACTGTTCAACTTATATATTTATGATATTCCAGTTTCCCCCAAAACGGACATGCTGATATTTGCAGACGACACGGCAATCCTAAGCTCATCAAGATCAGTTACTTTAATAATAGAGAGAATTCAACAACATATAAACGAGATCATAAACTACACGAAATTGTGGCGCCTTAAAATTAATGCCCAAAAATCCGAGGCAATAATTCTCTCTAAATGTAATAAAAGAAGTATTCCATATAACAATTTACAAGTAACAAATATACCAATCGAATGGAAAAAACAGTGTCAAATACTTGGGTGTCACACTGGACCAAAATTAACCTTCACAAAACACATTAAAATAAATTAAGTAGTGCATACGGGGCAATGAACGCACTAAAATCACTACTACATCGAAACAGTGTTCTGAACTCAAAAAATAAGAGGACAATATATCTCACATTAATAAGACCAATAATCACCTATGCGGCACAAATTTGGGTCACTACATGTAAAAGTAATATTCATAAACTGCAAATATTACAAAATAAAGTATTACGATTAATACTAAATGAGCAGAGAGATCCAATCACGAAACACTACAAATCTAATAAGTATCTTCATGAAAAGTCCAATCTGCAACCTTTTAAAGAGACCATACTCAACATGACGGCGAAATTCTTCGAAAATTGCAAACATAGTCCAAATCCAATCATAAAAAGCCTAGGAAGAATCACATCAGACATGATATGGTATGGCAAATACGCTTTGCCAAACCACCTGATAGAGCAGTAGTATTTGGAAAAGATATAGTTACACTTATTCATAATAATATATTTAGTTAGTATTAAGCTTAGTATTATCTTAGTTGTAAGTTATAATTGAACGAATAGTGTTTTTTTTTTGTTTTTCTTTTTTTCACTTATTGTCAACATTATTGATATTGATATGTAACTAGATTATTAAAATTTTCTTAAATACCATACATAAATTGCAAAAATACCTATTAGGTAGTAATGCATAAAATATTATACTGGACTTTGTAACATATATTGATAGAAATATAAAAATTTATCATCATCATCATCATCACGATGCCATACACTCCACTAGTTCTACCTTATTTTATTTGTGAATTAGCTATTATTGCAATTGAATTTTTAAAACTAGTGGGGTGCATGACATCTTGCCTTAAGGCAAATTGCTGGAACTTTCCGTACCGTAACGAAATGTTCAATTTCAAATAGATTATCATGAATATATACTGTAACATTGTCTAATGTTTATAAGAATTATATAAACTGAATTGCAAAGTTAAAAATATTTGTTTAAAGTATATTAGAATTTAAGTCAGAATTACAATTAAAATCTAAATTATTTTTGATATACAAAAAAATCTGATTTTTTTTTTATCGAGAAGCAATTATTTTGTTAAAACAAGCAGAAAGTTCTTTGAATCATTCAAATCGACCGCTTAATTCTCTCAAAAACTGTCATTTTTTGCACATTTAGCTCTGCATCTCCAAAACCGTTGGACCTGCCTTTGTCAAAAACTAATTTACACTACTTTTCTCCGTCATTACAAATTCAATGTTTTTTTTGATCATTTAAATCCGATGCTCCGATCTCTCAAAAACTTGATTTCTATTTTCTCCATTCTTTGCTCCGTATCTTTGAAACGGCTGGACCTGCTTTTGCCAAAAACTAATCAGCACATCTCCCTATCAATAGGAATTGAATGTTTTTTGAACCATTCAAATCGGTTGATCCGTGCACCAGAAAATGTGGACGAAAAATTGTATCCATACATACATACATACACTCATTTTGAATGATTAATTTTTTTTTTGTATATCGAAAATTTTTTTAATCAGTATGGTTTTCGTAAAGGGCGATCAACTATCGATGCTATAAACTTGGTAGTTAATACCGCTAAGGAAGCAATTGCTGGAACCAGATGGATGGGGGGTACGAAAAAGTACTGTCTTGTAGCTACATTGGATATAAAAAATGCTTTCAATTCTGCAAACTGGGATTGCATTATGAATGCACTTCGTGACAAGAACGTGTCAGCATACCTCTGCAATATAGTAGCAAGCTACTTTACAGACAGAATTCTAATGTACGATTCACGCGATGGTACAGAAGAATATAATATAACGGATGTGCGCCGCAGGGCTCTGTTCTAGGCTCTTTCCTGTGGAATATTATGTATGATGGCCTTTTGAGACTAGAGATTCCAGAATGTGTGAAACTAGTAGCACATGCTGACGATGTTGCCATAGTAGTTGTTTCCAAACAAATTGATGAGATCGTAAGTCTATGGAACAATAAACCCCCAATTAGCACAACAAAAAAGTGAAGCTGTTCTTATCACGAGTAGAAAAACAATAGAGACCATCAAGCTAAAGATAGGAAATCTTGATCACGTCGGAACCTCACATCTGTTACCTTGGCGTAATGCTTGATGCAACACGTTAGTGGTAAGGCGTCAATAGTTAGGGCGAGTCTTGCTCGACTGATGCCTAATGTTGGAAGCCCTAAACAATCCAGAAAGATATTACTATCGTCAGTGGTTACTTTGATGCTGACATATGGTATCTACATATGGGCTGATGCTTTCAAATCTCAAATATCGAAGAAAATGGCAGACCCTATACATTGTTGCTTGCGCATTTCGCACGATATCGGAGGAAGCAGTATGCGTCATTTCAGGAACTCTGCCTCTCTTAGTCTTAGCAGAGAAAAGACGGACAATTTACTATAGAAGACATCAACAACTGAGTCCTGAAAAGTTGAGATTAGAAAAACGGCAGAACAGCATTGACCGATGGCAGCAACTGTGGGATGTCGCAGTAAAGGGCAGATGAACGCATCGACTCATTCCTAACATCACAAGCTAAGTCACAAGCATGGAGAAGTAAATTATTATACTACGCAAATGCTATCTAGGCACGGCTGTTTTCGAGCCTACCTACAGCGCTTTAAGCATGATAGCTCGCCGGATTGCGCATATTGTTTGGGTGAAATTGGGTTTTTCGTGTGCCCGCGATTTGGTGATGCACGGGACGATGTGGAAGAGTTGCTGACAAGTGCAGCTGCTTGGAACGCCATAGACAGATTTGCAAGAAAGGTGCTAATTGACCGGCGCTCTATGGAAAGAGAAAGGACGAATGGGACTTTGCCCATTTAAAAGATGAGTATAAAATCAAGTAAAGAATTATAACATTCTAGATCTTCTCCCCACGAAGTAATGCCTAACGACGGTTTCCGTGGGGACCAGAGGCAAGGGCAAAGCGGAGGTTTTAGTCGGTATTATACGAGGGCGGTATTGAGTCCGACATACCCAGACAGAACACCAGTCTGGGATGCATAAAGACATTTCCTTCGCTATACCAAAAAAAACACACATTCATTTTATCTGAGGTATGCCAAAATGTTCAGAAACCTTCAAATCGTCGATTTTTGGACGACTACAATAACTTACCCTACGGGAAGTTATTAAATAATGTCATATCTATCAGAAATTGGTGCGAATATAAAGAAAAATTATTCAGATATCATAAAAATAAACCAGTATTAGTATATTCTTATAACTAGTGTTGTAAGGCATCGTGGTCTTAAGGCAAATTGCTGGAACTTTCCGTACCGTAACTAAATCTTCAAAAAATATTAAATGTTTTCAACTAGATTATTATAAATACTGTAATTACAATATTCATAATAATTTATTTGAAAACATTTATTATTTCTTGAAAATTTCGTAACGGTAATGTTAACATTTTCTAATAATTATAAGAATTATATATATAAGGAATTACAAAGTTAAAATTATTTATTTAAAGTATATAAGTGAGCTTTAGAACTTTAGCCAAAATTAAAAATATTATCCGAATTATTTTTTATATACAAAAAAAAATTTTTTTGAAAAAAATTATTTAGAAATATTTTTTTTTTTGAAACAATTGTTTTGCCAACACAAGCAAGCAGAATGTTTTTTGGATCATTCAAATCGGATACTCCGTTCTTTCAACAACTCGGTTCCTATTTTTCAGCAGTCTTTGCTCCGTATCTATGTAACGGCTGGACCTGCCCTTGCCAAAACCTAATCAGCACATCTCCCTATCAATAGCAATCGATCTTTTCTGAATTTTTGAAATCGGTGCATCCAAACGCCCGAAATCGTCGACGAAAAATTGTCTTCACACATATACACACACATACACATCAATTTTTTCTGAGGTTTGCTAAAATGTTGAAAAACCTTTGAAACGTGGAGATATGCTTAAAGTCCCATTTTATTTTCCAATAAATTTGTAGCAATTAAATTTGAGAATTAATGATAAAATCTCCGAAACGACTGGAACTGTCTTTGCCAAAATCAGCACATCTGCTTATCAACAGAAATCGAATGTTTTTTCAACTTCCCGTAGGGTAAGTTATTGTAATCGTCCAAAATTAAAATTGAAATTTTTTACATTTCTTCATGTTTAGAAGGTTGCTGAACATTTTGGCATACCTCAGAAAAAATGGATGTATGTGTGTGTCTGTGTGTGTATGTATGGATACAATTTTTCGTCCATGTTTTTGCACGCAGGGATCAACCGATTTGAATGGTTCAAAAAACGTTCGATTCCTATTGATAGGCAGATGTGCTGATTAGTTTTTGGCAGAAGCAGGTCTAGCCGTTTTGGAGATACGGAGCAAAGAATGCAGAAAATAGAAATAGATTTTTTGAGAGATCGAAGCATTGGATTTGAATGATCTAAAAAGCATTCAATTTGTAATGACGAAGAAAAGTGTGATTAGTTTTTGGCAAAGGAAGATCCAGCGGTTTCGGTGATACAGAGCTAAATGTGCAAAAAATGGCAGTTTTTGAGAGAACTAAGCGTCCAATTTGAATGATTCAAAGAACTTTCTGCTTGTTTTAATAAAATAATTGCTTGTGGAAAAAAATGTATCATTTTTTTTTTTTTAATATTTTTTTTTTTTGTATTTCGAAAATAATTCAGATTTTAATTGTAATTCTGACTTAAGTTCTAATATACTTTAGGCAAATATTTTAAATTTTGCAATTCATTTTATATAATTCTTATAAATATTAGACAACGTTACAGTATTTATTTATGATAATCTATTTGAAAACATTTAATATTCCTCGAATATTTCGTTACGGTACAGAAAGTTCCAGCAATTTGCTTTAAGGCACGATGTCATACACACTACTAGTTTGTAACACGTTTTCCTTAATAACGGAATAGGTTGTGAGTTTCTATAATTATATAGTTTTATGTTTTCGAGTGTGTATGTTTTTGTGCTTGTAAACAAAGAGAAAATAGCTTACCAGGATTCTCGGAATATTTGACTGGAACCACACACTCAAAAAATGGCCGGCATGCACCCACTACTACAGCCATCGTTTATTACCAAAATAGCAAGGCTTACACGTGAGCAAGCTTAGTCAAACCACTCAACCGAAAGACGAGGACCAAAGAGCAAAACAAAACCCTAGAAAGGATATCGTACAACCCGGGAGGTTCGGAAAAAAACAAGCTTGTATTGATTTGTAGTGTGACAAGAGGCGTGTAACGACAATAGACGCTGTAGCTAGAGGGTGGCACAACCCTTGCATTCCCCACCCGCCTCTTTTAGGGTTTCTGCAGTATTAGGTTCGAGTTGAATAAGAACCTGATCCTCAAAAGTCAGGCCGTATTGTTATATTGTTACCTGTACCCTCCTAATTAAAGATTTGTTAGTACATTAGAGTTTAGACATATGTCATGACTGTACGTAGGTACAGTTATGCCTTCACACCTGTAATTCTAATGTAATATTAAATAAGACAATAAGTACATTCAGTTTTATTCGTGTAGTTAGTTATGTTCAGTTTCCACGGGTAGGTATTTATAGGTTGTTGATTTAGAAGTTAGAGTTAACCCTTTTGTAATGGGGAATGCAATACTAAAATATAATGAATGGCAGTCATTGCATCATCAAGAATGGAGACTTCAACCCTTTCTCGTCGCAATATGTTACTTACAGCGTCAAGTGTTACCTTGTTTTCACTGTCTGAAACCTTTAATCTATATGGACTTTATACGGTGTATTAATAATGAATGTATTCAATGAAATGCATATTATTATTTCTATTGTGTTTATTTTTTCATTACCTAGATCAAATTATACATAAAATTATATAAAACATTATGACATAGAAGATAATACAAGTACATATAAATATTATTACGCGAATGTAGTATAACAGTAAAGTATTAAATTTAGTGTAAAAACAAAATCAGTTCAAAATAATTTAGCTATAATATTAAACAATATACTTAATTATTATAAATATATATATGAACATATTATCATTATAGTTGACTATACAATATATAATACACTTATTTTATTATTATATTATCAGTTTCATAGCGACAATCATTCTCATAGGCTTATTCTCATTTCTCATAGGTGCAAGAGCGATTTTTCAAATATCATTGTATATTGAAGTTATAAAATTTTAATGAAAAGAATATATTATTTGATATGAATCGATTAAAATAAAAAATAAATAAATTATTCATGGTGTAGGGTTTTTTATACAACGCCCTCTATAGCATATTTCAGTTTCGTGAGTAATAGCAGTTGATGTTACAATATTGAGAGAATTTACATTAGAGAGGTCATCTAGAGCAGATGATAGTGTTGTTTGTTGATTTTCTGGAGCATTTATTATTCCATTTACAATATCTGTAGATGTGTCCGCTTGTTCATTCCCAATGCCATAATCATGTTCTAAAATACTGGGATCAATTGTTGACGTGCCTTCTACCACATGCTCTGTTGTTAATGTGCTTAAGTCAGTCTTTAACTCTTCAGTTGTTGTGTCATGTATTGTTGATAATACAGTACTTTTCGCAAAAACAGAATTAAACAAATTTTCTGTCGTTGTTGCTTTAGAAAAATCTTCAAAATCATATACATTGAATTTTTTAATGTCGTGTGGATTTTGTAACCTATTCATATATGTGCTTTGCACATTATGTGATTCAGATGCTTCTAAGGTATCTTCTTGAGAGTTTTTTTTTGAACACGACGCCAATATCCACGTCTAATTGCTGGTCTCTTTGTTGTAATTGTACTACTAGTAGTAAAATCATCACTATCTACAAGTAAGGTTTCAAAATTATGTTCTACAAGTTCGTTTTTCTCTTTATTAAATATATTTGATACTTTTGGTTCATTTAATAATATATTCGTTTTATTAGATTTTACATATGTGTTGTCTAAATTGACAGGAACATTTTTAGAACTTGTCTCTAATTTCATGACATGTACATGACGTATAGACTCATAATTGCTCTGATCATCTGGTGTCAAGTTGATAAAAAAGTTATTGCTTTGTGTATATTTATCAGAAGTTTTATTTGCCTTGTATTGGTGATTCTCGTCATTTGAATTACTATCATTTTTCAATTTTTCAATTGTTGACGCTGTAGGTTTACGCATTTTACCCCGAATTCTAAATATTTTAGGTGTTTCTGTTGATGTAATCACTTTATCGTGGAGTCTACCCGTATATTGTCTCAAGTGATGACTAATTATAGTCGTTGTTTCGCTATTTTTAATTTTACCATATTCTAAATGACTAACCGATTCCTTTGTTTTATCCGAGTATGGCAGAGAAGTGGATGCTATTTCATAATTCAGAAGATCAGAAACTACCTTTTCACTAGAGGTATCATTCGCATCTTCATGGCGTAATAATGAAAGTTGTTCTTCAATTGTAGTTGGCGTTTGTAAATGAATGGCAGCTAAAGATTGTTCATTTGATTTTTGCGCGTTTGCCTTGGAAATTTGAACTATTTCGTCCCTTGATTCTATTACACGTTTATTAGGATTTTCATAAAGCGGCTCAGTTTCGTTAATTATTTGATCCGCATTTACTGAAGGTGTAATAGATAACGGCTTTTTTTGCGGGTAATTTGCTGTATTCTCAGCATTTGCATCATATCTTGTAAATGAAGTATGTATTCGTGCACGATTTCTATGATGACTCTGATTTTTTCTTTGAGATTCTACAGGTTCTCTCGTTTGTTTGTTGTTACTATTATAATAATTGTCACCTCGAACTCGTGAGATTTTATTCATTGTAGGTACAGTAGTAGACCTAATCTGATAAATAGGGCGTCGTTGTACGGTTTGCCTCCGGGTTGATTCGCGTTGTCTTACGGTTACTGGTCTTCTTCCTCTAGAAACTTTTTTTGTATTGAATGCAGTGGTGGTAGTAGGAGGTGATGTGACAATTACATTTGGAAACTTTGTAGCATCTTGTAATGAATTAATCAATCCTGGAAGTGTTTCGCTAATTTGCGGAAGTTTGGGTGGCAATGTATATTTTATGGCAGTATCTAAAGAAGCATGTTTGTAACTAACATCATTTTTTGATAAAATAGCGGTTGATTCTGACGGTGTTTTTGGTTTTATATTACTGTAATTATTTAAAGATTTTACATTTTTGGCAATATCAATAAATGCTTCATCTACAGCATCTGGGTAATCTTGTTTTATTGTATCCCGAAATGTTTGTGTACCGCGTTGTCTCGATGCTTTTATAGCTTTTTCTATTGGTGTTTTAACTTGTTGATGATTCCAACGAGTTTGATGAGAATCGTACGATTCACTTTTTGAGAGTTGATCAATCTCTGTATTGGATTTTGGTGAGTTGGTTGACGTCTGAGAAGGCAATGCCGCTTTTGATAAAATTTCATACGCTTTATTATATTGATCATTATAATGGTCAATTATTGAATACTCATTTCTTGTCGGAAAGTTTTGAAATGAAAATGAAGAATAATGGTGTTGTTTTTTTTCGACATCATGTTTTGTTTCGGCCTGTTGCTTCTCATTTTGCAAACCCTCAGGTATGTTTGTGGATGCATCAAATAATTGTTGAGTAGTTTTGATAAAACTTGCTTCATTTTTTATAGGGCTTAAGTTATATGCATTATTGAAGTCAGTTTTATTTTGAATATGTTTATTACCTTCATTTAGCTCACTTTCAATAATTGATACGGTTGTTGTTTGACCGGCTTGGTTACGCAGCGGGTCCAATGTTTGTGAACTATAAACGGTTTCATATGCTTGTTTATTTACATATAGTTTGGTTTGTGAATTTGCATTATTAATGTTATCTTTGTTTATTAGTACGGTATTATGAGTACTCTGAAGTAATTCATCTTCAGAAGGCAAAGAAGTCTTTTGGTTTTGATTTCTATTGTTGTAATTCGAAGGTGGTACAGGTATATGATCTGGCTGTTGACTTAATTTTGACGTTATGTCTAATGACAAATCGAGATTAGAATTATTTGATTGCCTTGTTTGGGGGGTTGTCTGCTCAATGTTTGAATCAAAATGCTCAAACATATGTGTTGGAGTTGAAACTGGATTTAAGTTTACGCGTAATTTGCGATTATTATTTTGTAAGTCGCTCCTAAATCTCGTATTTTTAAACTGTATCTTCCCATCATAATTTAATAGGGGGTTTTCTTTATCAAAATTTGATTTCGTCTGAGAATCTAGCAGGAAAAGTTATTTTGAGCTAAATTAGATATATATGCTGCATGAGATATAGGAATAAATTTAGTGGATTCTGTGACTGATTCTGATGGGGGCTCTTGCTCAAAATAAAGCGAACGTACAATAATTCCACCCACGTGCGGCGCCGGAAAAGCAATTTTAAAGTATCCTTGCGGCTCAGTATAACTTAATGGAGCTACGTAAAATGGAATGTCGTTATTTTTTTTGTTCAATCTATTGCGTTCAATATTTGATAAATAGGGCAGATTAAATTTTAAATACTCTAATGGTGTTTTCAAACCCGATGGACCAACGAATACCTCAGGCTGCTTGATCGACAGATTATCTAACACATCAACATTATTTGTACTCGACAATTTCTGCAGCAATTGACTTAAAGGATCATTGGTTTGATAATTGCTGCGCATGAATAAAGCTAATGGAGGTTGATGAGGTTTAGGTTTTAAAGTTCGCTGAGCAATTGTGGTGGTGAGAGGTGCAAGTGTACTTGAAAAATAAAAGTCATTGATAGCTCTTGGACTTGGTGGTGTAAAATTTGGATACTTCGTTTGCCTTCTTACAGAATTAAGTGGCACGTACAACACTTGAATATGCTCCTGAGGTTGCGATGATGTCGATATACTTCCTGCAATTTTCTTCTCTGTATTATGTGCGCTTTGTAAGAGGATAGAAGGCTCTCCTATGAATGCGTATGGTGGCTCCGGAAAATGTCTTTGGGAGTATCGAAATGTTTGGGATGCTGAACGTGGTATTGGTATCCAATTTGTTACTAGAGGACTTTCAATAAATGCTGGATTCAGTAAATGGGCTGCAGACGATGGTTGCTCACACGTTATACTAGTCAACCAAAGGAGAATGGTTATAATTTCCGCATATGTAGTCATGGTTCTGTAAAATACATTAATATCATTTAATATTTTATGATAATAAACTATTCATAATTAGTAATTAATATGTTATAATTATTATTACTACTTAGTAATAATATGTTATATTTTATTACTGTTAGTTAGAACTCTATTGGAACTAACTACATATCAAATAATTTATTTTTGATATATCTATGTTAGAAGACAATTATAATTGTCACATACATAAAAAAATCAATTATATGTGCAATTGTGCACTTTTGCAGAGTGAAAAAATAGTTTTAGCCTATACAATTATTTCAAATAGGCAACATTGTGATTCCATAGAACATTCTAAAATATATTATTACAATCTTGTATTTTTATAACTTTGAATTTAGATTTTTCAAAAAGAATAAAAATTTTCATATTAAATGTATTTTTTTTTGTAAAAGTAACTTTTTTTTTTCCTTGAAGGTTCTATAAACTATATTTTTTGTCTTCTCAGCGTTTTTAGTTATTTTGATTGCTCATTAAAAGTTCATATATATATATATATATATATATATATATATATATATATATATATATATATATATATATATATATATATTTATATATAAAAATGGATCGCAAAATGTGTTGGTAAGCGCATAACTCAACAACGCCTGGACCAATTTGGCCAATTATTTTTTTAAAATGTTTGTTGAAGTCCAAGGATGGTTCTTACGGCGAGAAAAAATCGAATAATTTCCGGGAAAACCCTAAAAACGGCTCTTTTCTTTTTCTCATACATACGTTTACAATATATGTGGGAATCAAGTAGGCATAGGAATTTGTAGAAAAAACAATTATTCATGTCATGACATTTTGTGTATTTTTGATAATCTAATTTTTAATATATTTTTATAAACATAGAAATATTTTTCTATTAATTAACGAGCTATATTGGCAGCCAAAACATTGATGTAAAAGAATTAAATTTCAAAATTCAAGAACGAATTGCAGGCGAATCGAAGATATATAAAGCATTGATTCGGCAACTAACCTAAGACGATGTAGTTAAACATTCACCGGATTTTTAAACTCGCTGGATTTACCAGGATCATCTCACAATCTTCAATTAAAACGCGCCTTTGCAACCGCACAAATTTAGCGATAAAAAAACTACTAAACAACGTGATGGAAGCAACTATATTGAAAGGAAAGTATAAAGAAAAAGATGTTTTCATACCGTGCATCCAAAGATTCCGACTGATGTGTCATTTGACTTTAAACGACTATAGTTTCCAGTGCGTTTATGGTATCATTAAGTGTTTGTGGTATTAATTTGGAAAACTCATGTTTTTTACATGTTCAATTGTATTTGCCTGTTCCCATATTGGAAAAGATTGTTTGTCTATGCACCAAGTAATCAACACAAAAAACATCGTTTATCACAAAGCACTACACTGAAAATAGAACTGATTTTTGAATTATGATTTACATGATCAAAATTACTTACTTTTAAATGTTTATAGTGTTTTATTTAATTATTTTTAATTTACACCAAATTATTACCAGGGTGACCGTTCTGTTCAGGATAATTTTTTGAAAAGAATGTAAAAAAAGTAGGAACAAAACACCGCCACATCACAATTTTGTTTGACGGGATGAAGTCTGTCGGGTCGGCTAGTATATATATAAAAATGGATCGCAAAATGTGTTGGTAAGCGCATAACTCAAAAACGCCTGGACCAATTTGGCCAATTCTTTTTTTAAAATGTTTTTTGATGTCCAAGAATGGTTCTTACGGCGAGAAAAAATCGAATAATTGCCGGGAAAATCCTAAAAACAGCCTTTTTCTTTTTTAATCGAGTAGGCAACGAAATTTGTAGAAAACACAATGATTTATGTCATGACATTTTGTGTAGTTTTTGATAATCTAATTTTCAATATATTTATATAAACATAGAAATTTTTTTTCTATTATTATTATTAACGAGCTATATTGTCAGCCAGAAACATTAATGTAAATGAATTAAATTTCAAAATTCAAGGACAAATTACAGGCGAATCAATTGATTCGGCAACTAACCAAGACGATCCACCGAAGTTTTTAAACTCGCTGGATTTGCTAGGATTGTCACCTCACAATCTTCAATTAAAGGTTGAATCGGCAATTATAATGTTGCGAAATATTGACCAACCGCGCCTTTGCAACGGCACAAGGTTAGCGATAAAAAAACTACCAAACAACGTGATGAAAGCAACTATATTGAAAGGAAAGTATAAAGCAGAATATGTTCTCGCACCGTGCATCCCAATGATTCCGACTGATGTGCCATTCGAGATTAAACGACTACAGTTTCCAGTGCGTTTATGGTATCATTAAGTTCATTAAGTTTTTGTTCCCGTATTGGAAAACCATCAAATTTGTTTGTCTATGCGCCAGGTAATCAAACAAAAAACATCGTTTATTACAAAGCACTACAATGAAAATTGAACTGATTTTTGAATTATGATTTACATGATTAAAATTACTTACTTTTAAATGCTTATAATGTATCATTTAATTATTTTTAATTCACACCGAATTATTACCAGGGTGACGGTTCTGCTCAGGATAATTTTTTGCAAAGAATAAAAAAACGTAGGAACAAAACACCGCCACATTACAAATTTTTTGACAGGACGAAGTCTGTCGGGTCGGCTAGTATATATATAATAATAATAAAGGGTAGTGCTGCCCTAAGGCAGGTCCGTGAGCTGAGTTAAACTCCAACTCGATTCAGGGAAGAAGTAGTGTGAGAGCTTTTTCCATTTCCATTTCACGTATATATATATATATATATATATATATATATATATATATACTAGATGACCCGACAGACGTTGTCCTGTACCCACATCTACATTTTTTTAATATCCTATACCGTTATATTTACGTTATATTTACACCGTTCAGTTAAAATTACTATTTTTAATATTTACACGGTTCGAATTACTATTTGCACAAATATGAGTGATGTTAAATGTAGAACTGCTTCAAATAAAATTATGATTCTCAATTCCCACAGATACCCTTTAATTATCCCTTTAACAAATATTAAAATATGTTCAATAAAATTGTATATTAAAAATTATACACCGCAATTAATAGAACAAATTTATTTCCAATAGCTCAATTTATTTTAATGCCAAGGGTTATCCAATAATTTTAGTCATACCTGTAGATGTGGATTTTTCGTTTATTCACGACTAAAACATTGATTTTCCAAGTTTATCACACGAAAAATTGTCTGCCTTTGCGATTTATAGCATAAGATATACGTATTGGAAATTGAAGTTTTTTAAAAGGTATAACATATTCAGAAAAATTAATATAATATATAATATTAATATATATATATATATATATATATATATATATTGAATGGTAGAGTCTTGGATTTGTGTATATTTTGTAGAGTTTCGAACAGAATCCAAAAATAATACAAAATAAAAAACAAGAAAAGTTTTTAAAAACAATTTCTTTATTTAATTATTTGTTTATTGTCGACGTTTCGGAACTAGGTACGTTCCATCTTCAGGACATCTGTCAAGAAACATGATCTTGATGAGATTTTTGCAAACAATATGTTTAGGAAAAGAAAATAGATTTTTCTTAAATAATGAATTAAATTGTAAAAAATATAATAATGTACAGAAATATGATATATGTTCAAAATAAAAATGATAAAAATAAATGAGTGGATTATCAAAACAGGATATTAAACATAATAGAAATTTTTTTTGAAAGTTATGGAAATTTTTTAAGAAAAGGTTAATGACAAAGTTGAATTAATTACCTGTATGTTTGAATATTTGTTAGCACTTTTTCACTAAACAAGCTTTTTTAACAAAAATGATTTTGTGAGTTAATTTTCGCCGAATAATTAGATTTTGTAAATCAAAATTACTAAAAAACTTTGTCTTTTTTAAAATTATTATTTGAAAACACAAATAATATTGTTCTCTGGATGTTGTTCGATTGGTTTACGAAAATTAACTAAATGAAACTGGTGTGCCCTTTGTAACACGTGTAAACACTTGAACGAGAGATGTGAGATTGTATGTGTGTGTTTTTATATGTCAGGGTGTGAATACTTAAATTGTTGATCTTAAAAGGAAGTCGATATTAATTGTTTGTCAAAAAGTGTAAAAAATTTAAATATGAATCATGTAATAGGTTGTGATCTGATCTAATGTTGACACTGTTAGAAACGTTTATGAGGATGAGACAACTCTCCGCGAATAACCTTCTAAAGATGCAACTTTCGTGATATAAAATCTTTGGAGTGAAATTAAATGAATGGGCGTTTTCTATAGAGTGTTGTACTAGGGTACTTTTGAATTTTTTTTGTTTATGGTGGACCACACTTAGTTCATGTTGTCTCATTCTCTTGTGTACATATTGGGAGGTTTGTCCAATATATTGAAAAGCACAGTCATTACAAGAAACAGAATATACTACATTAGTATTGAGATTGGATGGGGTGGGGGATTTAATGTTCGTAAAAAACCTTCAACCAATTCTTTACGAACATTAAATCCCCCACCCCATCCAATCTCAATACTAATGTAGTATATTCTGTTTCTTGTAATGACTGTGCTTTTCAATATATTGGACAAACCTCCCAATATGTACACAAGAGAATGAGACAACATGAACTAAGTGTGGTCCACCATAAACAAAAAAATTTCAAAAGTACCCTAGTACAACACTCTATAGAAAACGCCCATTCATTTAATTTCACTCCAAAGATTTTATATCACGAAAGTTGCATCTTTAGAAGGTTATTCGCGGAGAGTTGTCTCATCCTCATAAACGTTTCTAACAGTGTCAACATTAGATCAGATCACAACCTATTACATGATTCATATTTAAATTTTTTACACTTTTTGACAAACAATTAATATCGACTTCCTTTTAAGATCAACAATTTAAGTATTCACACCCTGACATATAAAAACACACACATACAATCTCACATCTCTCGTTCAAGTGTTTACACGTGTTACAAAGGGCACACCAGTTTCATTTAGTTAATTTTCGTAAACCAATCGAACAACATCCAGAGAACAATATTATTTGTGTTTTCAAATAATAATTTTAAAAAAGACAAAGTTTTTTAGTAATTTTGATTTACAAAATCTAATTATTCGGCGAAAATTAACTCACAAAATCATTTTTGTTAAAAAAGCTTGTTTAGTGAAAAAGTGCTAACAAATATTCAAACATACAGGTAATTAATTCAACTTTGTCATTAACCTTTTCTTAAAAAATTTCCATAACTTTCAAAAAATTTTCTATTATGTTTAATATCCTGTTTTGATAATCCACTCATTTATTTTTATCATTTTTATTTTGAACATATTATCATATTTCTGTACATTATTATATTTTTTACAATTTAATTCATTATTTAAGAAAAATCTATTTTCTTTTCCTAAACATATTGTTTGCAAAAATCTCATCAAGATCATGTTTCTTGACAGATGTCCTGAAGATGGAACGTACCTAGTTCCGAAACGTCGACAATAAACAAATAATTAAATAAAGAAATTGTTTTTTTAAAAACTTTTCTTGTTTTTTATTTTGTATTATTTTTGGATTCTTGTTCGAAACTCTACAAAATATATATATATATATATATATATATATATATATATATTATATATATATAATATACCATTCGCGGTATAGGTACAATATCACCTTGAATGTTTCTACCCAAAATAATTGCTTCAAAAATGTTGCCTATAATTTTTATAATTTTGTACCATATTTTAACTGGCTTTTAGTAATTTTAATATCTTAATTAAATTTTTCTCACGAATAATTCAATATACATTATTACTTAAGTTCATATTTGAAGTGAATTAATTTGTCAAATCGTGTTCACATGTGCTTTATTCACCTACAATAAACAAAATTATTGCAGTAAATAAAGAGGAAAAAAGCGTGTGCTCTGCGAATTCTTTTACTATGCTCCAATTTTCTTGATATTTTGGAAATAGGCTAATCTTAATCTTAAGTTCAGAAGTGAAAACAATTTGCACTCCTTCACCACCCCCGGCATTAATTGGATTATAACTCTTTTAATTCTGATTTTATCAGAACTTGTAATATACTATTTTAATAGTAATTAAATGACCTACAACTTTCTCTATCATATATTTTACCATAACTTTGCTTATTTAGAAACGGCGAAGGGTTAAAGGGCTCGAAAGACACTCTGGTTTACTGCCGCGCACTCTTTAAACAATTATAACTCTATCAATATTTGTGTAACGAAAAATAATAAAACGCAATAATTAGTCAGAAAAAACCCCTTGAATTTCAGAGATATAATAATGAGAAATTGATTGTTTTTTTAATGGATTTTTTTCATGAAATCATGAGTTTTTTGAAAATCGTTTGTACTAAAGTTATGGTATTTTCTAGAATCTATCAAGATCTTTTAAACCAAGTTAATTCTAGATAGAATAGGATTATTTTTAATTTTGGTGGAAATGGAACTCATAAACTATTTGATTCAAATGAAAAAACATTGTATGCGTCTTTTATTTGCATGATAGCTCACTATTTTACATGCAGAAATACTTATTATAAAGCTTATTTTGAGGACTATAAAACCCCATTTTCATATCTAGCTTAATATTGTTCCTAGAACACTATAAAACAGTGATTTATTAAGATATTAATTTATATAATTTTGAACATTTCATTATTTTTGTTAAAATGTATATTTCTGAAGATATTAGGTTGTCAAATATCTCCCTTCCGCCTTTTGTATTATAAACCAATAGCAAAAAAGCGGAAGGGAGATATTTGACAACCTAATATTAGCAAACAACGCTTTGAATTTTTCTTTAACATTTAGTTAAAAATAATAATCTGTCAAATTGAATTTTAATATAGGGTATGTAATTACGTTAAACTGACATTTCACAAACGTGAGACGCATGCGCAGAACTGCATCACTTGTCAGACGCATCTTGACTCTATTTTATTATATTATTTTAATTTATGGCACATCTCAGCTGCTTTTTGGCAATAATAATGTAGACATTACATTTTACTCATTCATAATCATGAAATTATTATATTGCCTTAGCCAATAAGTGAATAGATATGTTTGGCAAATGACAGTCTTCATTTGTTTTAATGTCAAACTAAGCTTCAAATATTTTCAAGGTCAAACAATGATAAGCGTTTTTTTGTAATTTTTTCCATTTATTTCTACAATCTAACTATATTTCTATGAAGCTAAAAATTCTAGAGAATTTCCCAAACAAACTTCAGAAAGATTCATTAAAATCCGAATTATAGTTTAGGAGGATTAATCATTCATACATAGTTACAGAAGAATTGTATATATAAGATATATATTAAATGTTAAATATGAACAATACAACACTCAGATTTTTAACACACACTTTATTTGGTAATTATAGACGTAACGAGACCATGGCATGCCTCATCTTCAGTGTAATTTCGAAAACAGTTGTTAAAAATCTGAGTGTTGTATTGTTCATATTATATTTAACATTTATTATCGTTCCCTCATATCACAAAAATTTATATATATATCTATATATATATATATCTATATATATATGTAAATATATATATACAGGTTTAAAAATAAGGTTTCCACAATTTTTTTTAGGGTTGGGGCATTTTTTATTGCTATAAATGTGTATACTATCGGAAAGCTTGTATTTCAATCTATTTTTTACATAGTCGCCAGATCTTTCAACGAATTTTTTCTGAGGAGTTTTCCACTTTTGAAAACCCGCTTCGAAGAACTCCGCCGCCACGCCCTTGCTCAGCCTTCTTCTCCGGCAATTTTGGATGGCTCTTTTGAGTTTTGTTAGTGTCTCGCAGTACTTGTCCGAATTTATAGTGGACCCTTTAAGCATTAACTCTGTAAGCAAGACACATTTTCGGAACCAAAACTCGATGGCCTCCCGGTCTTTTGCTCGTCGTGAACGTCTGTGCGTCCTTCGGAGAACTCCCTGCACCATTTGAGGACGTGCTGGACGCTGATGCAAATTTTGCCATAAACTTCTTCCAACTGTCTATGAATTTCGATAGGTGTAAGCTTTTTCGCGTTTAAAAATCGAATGACTGAATGGATTCACACCTGGCGGTGACGGCGATTGCGCGCTCCATCGCGGATGGCTGTTAGATGGCACTAAGCTTTGCAGTAATCTTCCGGTTAGTTGGAATGGAGTGGCAAGGATCAACAATGAAAATGGTGTTGCCGGATTTCCCTAGTATCTCGCGCGGAAAGTGTACAGCGTTGGGAACCTTATTTTTTACATGACCCTCGTATATATATATATATATATATATATATATATATATATATATATATATATATATTGATAGTTTTTTCGACGTTGAAACATATTTCAAAGTAACTAGCAGCCCATTCGTCGAAATAAAAAAGGTATAAAGTATAAAAACTTTTATTTATACGTTTCGACACAAGATGCGTGTCATCATTCAGCAACTACAACAATTTGAAAATTTTATTAACTACTATAAACACAAATATAGATTAATTATAACATAGAGAAACATTATACACACCACAGGACAAAAACACTCAAAAAAAAGAGTGCGCGTAAGGATCACACGCGATTGAAGTAAAACTTTTAATATTGTATGAGTAGGCAATTAAGATAAAAATAAAAAAAACATCATATTTGAATTTTAAAAATCATCTTTTAATAATCATATAGCATCAATAATAATAAGATCTCCTGAGCATCGGCACAGCTGTCCTACTGATATTAAGAGTTTGAATATGATGTGAAGCTTTCTTCCTAATTTTGTTACCTATCTTACCGGGAAATTCAAACCATAAACGTAGAAGTTCATCATTATCGCCACGTTCTATGTACACTAATTTTCCCACACAACCATTAGCTAAGCCATCACTTACATCAATATTAGTTGTTATTATGTAAAATTTATTCAGAACTAAAATTATTTCATACGGCAAAGCCCCGGTATCAATAACCGATTTTTGTGAAACTGCTGACGAATGTATGATTGTTGATCTGTCGCATGGCAACCTACATAAATATCCGTGGCAGTAGATATTATTTTGTCTTCAACTAGATTCAATATAAATTTATTATATTCCATGGCACATTTATTCTCTAAGAAAAGTCTTATTCCATGAGGACATAATACAGCAACCTCTTCTTTTGTAAAAAAACGTGATTCAATTAATGCAAGTTCATATAGGGTTTAGCGCTCGACTTACGCATGACATGACGGGAGTGGATACTCGCGACATCAGCGCTTACGGCGTCGTAGTGTTCAACTACACGTTGGCATTTTCGTTGCATTTGTACGGATTTACACCCGTGTCGCGCCTAAAAATTTTTACACCCATATCGCGCCTAAAGAAGTTTTACTTCAAAAACTTTATTTTAAAAAAATTAAACTGATAACATATTAGAAAAAAACATTTTTTTAGAAAAAATTATGAATAACTAAAAGATTTGAAAACTAATTTGACTAAAAGTTATGAAATTTAACATTGTGAAGCAAGGAACACGCCCATACCGAGCACCATACTCGACTGTAATATTTCACTAGGCGTATTGATGGGAGGGGACGTATCAAGGACAAATGCACGAAGCACGGACGCATCGAACACGAGTGCTTGAAATGGATTTGATCAAAAGGAAAATTATTTTTTTGTTTTTTTTTTTAATAAAATCAATAACTAGCTGGTAACTATCATGTAAGAATTTAAGAGACAAGAGAAATTTAATGAATTAAAAAAGGATTCAGCAAATTTTCTAAGGTCACTATTTTTTTTCGATATAAAGAATAACAGGATGTGAAGTGTTAAAAGTGTGATTGAGATTGAGCATATGATCTGAAAACATCGTTTTGAATTGGTTTGGATTTTTTGAATGTGTGATTGAATGTTTGTGCATTTGTCCTTGATACGTCCCTTCCCATCAATACACCTAGTGAAATATTACAGTCGAGTATGGTGCTCGGTATGGGCGTGTTCCTTGCTCCACAATGTTAAATTTCATAACTTTTAGTCAAATTAGTTCTCAAATCTTTTAGTTATTCATAATTTTTTCTAAAAAAATGTTTTTTTCTAATATGTTATTAGTTTAATTTTTTAAAATAAAGTTTTTTTGAGTGTTTTTGTCCTGTGGTGTGTATAATGTTTGTCTATGTTATAATTAATCTATATTTGTGTTTATATTAGTTAATAAAATTTTCAAATTGTTGTAGTTGCTGAGTGATGACACGCATCTTGTGTCGAAACGTATAAATAAAAGTTTTTATACTTTATACCTTTTTTATTTCGACGAATGGGCTGCTAGTTACTTTGAAATATGTTTCAACGTCGAAAAAACTATCAAGATACATTTCCTAGGCCTTCAAAGGATCATTTTTTACACTTACACCCACCTCCGTTTTTTGGACCTCACTTTTTTCCTGTTCATCATTATGGTTCTTCGCATCGGTATGGATTTCCGATTCACCCTTTCGGCTTTCATCCACGGAATTTTGTTCAAGATCATCTTCCTCCGCCTTCGGTTCAAAATTACTCTGGGCCTGCTGTTCCTGCTCCATCTATTGATCAGCTGTCCTTCTTTAACTTTGTTGAGTTACATTATGGATACCACACCAGGGTAAAACTCTCCACATTTTCTTCTTTAAATTTAAAATTGATCAAAGCTATCATTAAACAAAATTTTCTTTTACGTTGCCGAAAATACAAATTGATTCCTAAGTTTTTTGACACTAAATCAATACTTTTTAAGTTTAATCATTTAACATCTCCTTCCTTTAACAAAAAGTTGTGTAACATTAGTTTTGAAGCTATGTCACTTGAAATAAAAAATAGTTTTTCCTACATTTCTTCTATCAAATCTAAAATTGAAAATTTAAAAAATGTTTTAACCTCTATTTTAGAACCTCTTATTTTAGAAAATTTTCTAGAATTTGAGAATTTAAAATATGACAGAATTTCTACAAAATTAAAATTGGCTCACATGAAAAAATTTGATAAGCTTTTGGATAATTTTAATAAATCTAATGTACCGTTGATAAGTGAAAATTTAATAGATAAATGGCTTAAAAACTATTCTAACACTCCTATCCCCCCAAACTTGAAGTACATTTTTGCCCTTGGTCCTAAATTTTCTCTTCCGCCTCTCAAATCAAATTTTAATTTTATAAAGGTACTTAGTAATTTGGAGTTTGATTTAAAAAAATTGAACAACCCAGATAAAGAAACAAAATTTAGATCCTTGTGTTGTAACAAACTTTTATCCTTCATCAAAAATAATAATTCAAAATGTAGTTCCCTTCCTTTACCGCTAGAAATTGTTAGAGATTTAAAATTTTGCAAAAAGTTTTTGAGGGATAATCCAGATATCTTAGTTACCAGAGCTGATAAGGGCAACCTAACTGTGGTTTTGGATAGGTCGGATTATTTTTCAAAAACTTACGACTTATTAAACAACGAAACTTTTTATAAACCTTTAACTAACAACCCCACCGATCATTTAAACAGACAAACGCACAAACTCATTGGCAATTTAATCACAAAAAACAAATCTCCAATTCATTAGGTTTTTCTTTAAAAGTTTTTCATCCCAGTTTTCCCAAGTTGTATCGTCTTCCTAAAGTTCACAAACCTAATTTACCTCTCAGACCTATAGTTTCCGACTTGAATTCCCCCTTAAGTAAACTCTCCAAACATATCAGCTCCATTCTCTCTAAGGTTTCTGTTTTATCAAAATTTAATGTTTCCAATTCTTTTGATTTAGTTAAAAATTTAAATAATTATACAATTCCTTCCAATTCTTCCTTTGTTAGTTTTGATGTCATTTCTCTTTGCACGAATATTCCTTGGGATTTGGCTTTAGAAGCTGTTTCTGCCCGTTGGAACGATATCCAACCGCACACTTCGATTGACTTGGTTTGGTTTAAGACGATTTTAAATTTCATTTTTGTTAACACTTACTTTTGTTTTGATGATCAATTTTATTCGCACATTTTTGGTTTACCCATGGGGTCTAGTATTAGTCCCCCTGTGGCTGATTTAACACTACAAATTTTAGAAAATTTTGTTTTAGGTCGAGTAGTCATTTGTTTTTTCAGTGAATGTCATTCGATTTTTGTGTAATAAGCAAAAAGTCTGGAATTCACCCGATATCGATTTAAAATCGTGCTTTTTTAAAAGCAATCGGGTGTAATTCTCTCAAGATATATAATATCTTGTCAAAATTATAAGATGAACGTGCCTTCTGCTGACTTCTCATTTCAAACACCGGATTGGTGTTGCTAATGGTTAGAGGATAAGCCATATTAGCAAGTGAATTTTTCTAAATTTAAATTTTTGTAAGTCTTTAGATTGACTTTATTAAAATCAGTGCTGTGCATATTGAAGAATACAAGAATATTTCCAGGCAGGCGCCTGGGAAGAAATTAAAAATAATGAAAATGGAAGTATTAACGAGCGAGACCCTCAAAAACAAATACAATGCGCTATCTGATCGGACTGATATGGATACGGACAGGGAGCTTGAGGAATACAAGAAGGTCAAACGGCGGAAGAAAGCCAAAAACAAGGAGGTCGAGAAAATTGATGTCGGGTCACAGCCATCCACTTCAGGCGTACAGGCAGCACCATCGAAGAAAATAGACATGAAGCAAGAGAAAATTCCGCCTATTATTGTAAAAGCTGAAATAGAGTTAAAAACCATCCGTTATATCCGGGATACAACCAAGATCAATTTCAGGTATCAGTTCCTAAAAAATAATTTACACAAATTTTATACCGATTCAATTACTGACCACGAGCAATTAAAAAGCATATTGCGAGAATGCAATTACCCCTTCTACACCTACTCCTTGAAACAAAATCTGGGGAAAAAAATAACAATTACGGGACTCCATCCATCTATAACTGAGATAGAAGTCCGCGAAGAACTGCAACAGAAGGGAGCTAAAATAAAACAAGTGGTGCAAGTAATACGAAAACAGTCGGACGGTAGTCAACATAAACTACCAATATACATAATTTTAGTCGACAAAGACCAGGATATGGCGGAGCTGAAGCGGATAACCAATATTGGTGGACACATCTTCTCCTGGGAGACCTACAGACCACAGAACAGAGCGTTGCAGTGCCACAAATGCTTGAACTTCAGCCATACATCGTACACCTGCGACCTAAAGTACAGGTGTATAAAGTGCCTTAATGTGCACGCACCAGGTGCGTGCCAGAAACTGCCAACTGAGGCACCGATGTGTGTAAACTGTGGCAACGAACACCCGGCAAACTACTCAAAGTGCAGTACGCTTCTCAACTACAAGGAGAAAAAGAAAAGTGATGCTCTCAGGAGAAGACAAATATACAGGCCAGCACCAACACCAGTGCCGCTGACGAGGAGCTTTTCGTCAGCTCTAAATAACACCAATGTTGGCCCAAATGCTAAATCAGCGTTTCCTCAACTCCCTGTTCCAAGGTCATCATTTCGAAATATGATCCAGTCCTCATCTTTACCGGTTGAGCCTACATCATCAACATCACCGATCCGGCCTGCACCATCATCATCACAGATCCGGCCTGCACTATCGCAATCACCAACCCGGCCTGCCTGCAGCCAGCCCGATCCAGATTTCAATACGCCAGAGGGACTCTTTGCTGCTATGGGCGAGATCAGGATGCTGTTTGCTGATCCCCAGGTAAAACAAATTTTCAGTGAGCTATACAAACTGACAAAAACACTAAACACAAACATGACTTATAACGACAAATACACAACAATTTTGAACTTTCTTACATCATCACCATAAACCAATCACAAGACTTACAAATAATGCATTTCAATTCAAACGGACTTAAAAACAACGTTGACGAACTGAGACAGACGATAACAAAATACGATCTGGACATAGTACTGATTAACGAGACACATTTAAAACCTACGAACAGACTCTATATCAACAACTACAAAGTTTACAGAAACGACAGATAGACGGACGCACGCGGATGGGGCGGCACTGCGATTTTGATCAAGTCTAACATCAGACACGAGCAAGTGCCAAACCTGACAGCGGGCGGTTCTGAAATAACAGCTATTAATGTATACAAGAGAGGTCAAAAAGTAACCATAATATCGATTTACGTCCCGGCAAGCAGACTAGAACATACGGACTTACAAAGACTACTGGACTCGAATAGATTTGTTCTTATGGCAGGAGACTTTAACGCACAACACACAACTTGGAACTGTAACTTCAACAACGCGAACGGAAACAGACTCTACGAATACCTGACCGAATACAACACCACAGACGCACAACTACACTTTCCTGACACGCCGACCAGATACGCCACCGTACAGACACACCATCACAGCATGATCGATTTGGAATTGACAAAAAATCTACACGTAACATCCGAACCCATAACAAGAACACTTTTTAACTCCGACCATAATCCAGTTTTCATGACCATTTCAGACAGACTAGACGTAGACCAGACTCCCATACGCAAATTTTTAGATTACACCAGAGCCAACTGGCCATTTTTCAGAGACATCATCACAGACAACACACGACATACTATGCCAATCGATACCAACACTGACATTGAGGAGGCTGTAACACACCTTACACTGACAATCACAGACGCCGTACAACAGACTATACCGACACTAGACTCAAGAACAACACCAGCCAACGACTTGCCAGAACACATTTTATTGAAAATACAACTTAAAAATCATACAAAGAAACTGTGGCAACGTACCGGTGACAGACTACTCAAGGAACATGTTAACAGACTGACAAAAATTATTTCCAATGAAATACGTGACCACCGAAACAACACTTGGACCAAAAGACTCGAGAACATAAATACTGACCCACACAAAATTTGGCAGACAGCAAAAAGACTGACGCAAAAACCAACATCCATACCTCCACTCAAATTAACTGACAACAATTACGCAACGACACCAGCAGACAAGGCGGAAATATTGGCAAAAAACTTTGAAAACATACATAAACAAAATGCCAATATGTCAAACGCAGACCTGAAACAAGACGTACACGAGACAATTCAAAACTTCACTGACCACCACAAGGACAAAGACTTACGAATAGACCCTGCCACAGTTTCCGAAATAAAGACAATAGTTAAAAAATTACCGAACAGAAAAGCACCAGGACCGGACGGACTACAAAACATAATACTTAAACAACTGCCGACGAACGCCTACATTTTACTTACCCGGATAATAAATAGAATAATGATAAAAGGCTGCTTTCCCGCTTCTTGGAAAACCTCCACCATATTTCCAATAGTGAAGCCAAGGAAACAGCCAGACATACCACAGAACTAAAACAAGTTAAGAATTATAACATTCTAGATCCTCCCCCCACGAAGTAATGCCTAACGGCGGTTTCCGTGGGGACCAGAGGCAAGGGGAAAGCGGAGATTTTAGTCGGAATTATACCAGAGCGGTATTGAGTTCGACATACCCAGACAAAAGACCAGTCTGGGATGCATAAAGGCATTTCCTTCGCTATACAAAGAAAAAACATAGACAAACTAACTGGATATACTTATAAATGGCAGATCAGGATTAATCCGCAAAAGACGGAGGCAATTTTGTTCACAAAGAGCCGAAATGCCATGACTAGACTGGTGGACTTAGGCAAGATAAAAGTATTGGACTATAAAGTTGAGTAGTCCAATTTTGTTAAGTGTTTTCGAATAACCTTGGACCGTAGACCCAGCTTTACAAAACACACTAATAATAAAATTGGACAGACGTACTGGATGTTAAATCTACTGAGACCTCTCTTGAACCATAACAGCTTGCTGAGCGTGAAAACAAGCGGACATTATATCTCACTTTAATCAGAGCTATGATGACATATACTGCTCCAGCATGAAACGCAACGATCAAGACCAACTTACAGAAACTACAGACAGTACAAAATAAGACACTACGACTAGTACTCGACAATATAAGGAACCCACTGCCTAGACATTATAATACTACAAAATACATACACAAACAGACTGACGTGCCGACAATACTCGACCACATAAAGAAGCTCTCTGGAAATTTCTACCTTAAATGTGAAGATCGCGGGTCCCAGCCAATTTATTGAAGACGTAATTTGGTATGGCAAACACGTCATGCCGAACTATACAGTAAACCCTTGTTTACGCGGCAAGTGCGTACCGTGCAGTATGTGGACCGTGCTATAAAAAACTTGTATTTAACATACAATTCAGGCTAATCCATAGTGCGTTCTATGGAACCTTATACAGTGCAGTATGGGAATCGTGCTATGAGAAACTCAGAGTTGGTACAAATCGCACCATTTTTATCATACTGTATGGAGACCAAGAAATACAACTTAAAGTAGGAGTAATACGGACGAAATGACATGTATGGCATAGGCACCTTATTTAAAAATTGGCCCAGTGCAGTAGTCAGCTCAAACGTGTTTTTAGACAGCTATTATATAATCAAGCATGTCTCTAAAAGGTAAAAGTCGATAACAAAACTTACATTAATACCATTTTGATATCAAGTTACTAGAATCACTCATAGGTTGCACAACGAACTTATGGACTGTTGACTAAAAGATAAAAGTCGATAACAAAACTTACATTAATACCATTTTGATATCAAGTTACTAGAATCACTCATAGGTTGCACAACGAACTTATGGACTGTTGACCAAATACCGTGTAATAAGAAGTCCGTGTAGTCGGAGGGATGTCGGATTTTTGCTCCGTGTAGTATGGGAACCGTGTACCCAGAGTGCCGTGTGAAGCGAGGATGAAAATAATTTAGACACCGCCGCCACCCCACCGGGTGGATGACACTTTTACTGGCTGTATGAAATTTATAGAATTTACACTTGCCTTTTCTACTGGTTGTTCACAATTTACTACCCAACTTCGGTGGCTCATTTTTATTTTAAATTGAAATGAAAAAAATATTCCACGTGTATTGTTTACTATTTCAGTATAGTAGGTTCCCGTAGTACTCAAAGTGACCACTACGAACGCTTCAGTCGATTTGAATTTTCCTTCCATGCCTTCACACCTACACACATAGCGAATAGATCAGAATCAGAACGCGCCAGGTGCGTGCAAGAAACTACTAACCGAGGCACCGATGTGTGTCAATTGCAAGAAAAAATACCCGGCGAACTATTCTCAGTGCACCTCACTACTTAATTTCATAGAGAAGTAAGTAAACAATGCTCTCAGGAGAAGAAATACATACATGCCAACACCAATGCCGCTGGCAAGAAGTTTTTTGTCAGCTCTAAGCCCCACAAGCACCATTTAATTATAATCTCAATAAATCGCTGTTTCATAAAGTGTTCTAAGAACAATATTAAGGTAGATATAAAAATGCGGTTTTATAGTGCTCAAAATAAGCTTTAAAATGAGTACCATTAAGGGTCTTCTGCGTGTAAAATGAGTATGCTATCATGCAAATAAAAGACCCATACAATGTTTTCTTCATTTAAATCAAATAGATTTATGAGTGCCATTTCCACCAAAATTAAAATTAATCGTATTCGATTCAGAACTAACTTGGCTCAAGAGATCTTGATGGATTCTTGCATATACCACAACTTGAATACAAACGATTTGAAAATTCTCACAATTTTATGCAAAATTGCAAATTAAAAAAAAACATTTAATTTCCATTATATGTCAGTAGAAATAAAAATAGCGTATAAAGGTACATATATATGAATTCGAGGTTTTTTTTTGGCTAATTTTGCTTTTTAAGTATATTCTGTTTCTATAGAGACATAAATTTTGTCATTTTATAGACAAAAATTTTGATAGAGTTATGATTGTTTAAAGAGTGCGCAGCAGTGTAACCAGCGTCTCTTTTGAGCCCTTTAACCCTTTGCCGTTTTAAGCTGTAGCGCTTTTAATTACCTTTAAAAGAGTATATTACAAGTTCTGATAGAATCAGATTTCAAAGTGGTATAATCCAAATAATGCGTTGGCATTAACCTTCGCGGCGTGCAAATTGTTTTCACTTCTGAACTTGAGGGTAAGCTAAGCCAATTTCCAAAATATCATGCGAATTGGAGAAAAGTTAAAACATTCACAGATTACCCTTTTTTCTCTCCATTTACTGCACTTATTTAGTTGATCGTAGATTTTATAATTATTCTCACGCTAGTTAAAATACTATAAAAAATAAAAACAATAAAATATAGTAATATGAAAGTATTATAGATAATTAAACTATATTAGGTCTCCAGGTATTTTTTTTAAGTCTGATCGACTTTACAGCTATACACGACATGCTAGTTGGTTATAATGGACGTCTATTCTGCTATAATTGTTGGCAATCATTGTTATATGTTCTAGAATTGTAGGTATGCCTGTGTCTTTGTGGAGAATTCAAGTTGACGTGTAGTAAAGAGCGTTTTATATTTGCCGCAGGAATTCGTTTTGTTGACAATTTTGAGTTACATATTTTTGTACAGTGTTGTTGAAGTCTAATACTGAATAAATTGTAATTACATTTTTTTAAAGTAAAGAAGGGACAAGTAAAACATGTTTTTATAGTAATAAAAATGACACGCTTTATTCAGGTTTAACAGTGTTTGAAAATGGTTAAGGATTATTTTATAGTCTATTTATTCGCTATTGCAAAGCAAATTGCTGTCAGTACGTTTATTTATTGCCTTATTGTATGATGATATCGGGCCTCCTTTAAGGCAATAGAAAACGTATTGACTGCAATACGCTTTGCAATGACTTGCTTTCGAACAATAAAATTAACTAGTGAGGTGCATGGCATCGTGCCTTAAGGCAAATTGCTAAAACTTTCCTTACCGTAATTAAAAATTTGAGTAATAAAAATAACAATAATAGTTTTGAATAATTTCAAATTGATTATTCATTATGAATACACACTGTAAATTAATAAGTGCTTATTATATTAAGCGACGAGCGTGTTTTACAAACAACTTATGTGTATGTTTACAAGAAGTTTACAAGAAATGGCTATCTGCGTCTTCCTCTTCATTACCATCTTGTGATGGAACTTATGCATTACTACAGGATCAACTAAATAAGTGCAGTAAATGGAGAGAAAAAAGGGTAATCTGTGAATGTTTTAACTTTTCTCCAATTCGCATGATATTTTGGAAATTGGCTTAGCTTACCCTCAAGTTCAGAAGTGAAAACAATTTGCACGCCGCGAAGGTTAATGCCAACGCATTATTTGGATTATACCACTTTGAAATCTGATTCTATCAGAACTTGTAATATACTCTTTTAAAGGTAATTAAAAGCGCTACAGCTTAAAACGGCAAAGGGTTAAAGGGCTCAAAAGAGACGCTGGTTACACTGCTGCGCACTCTTTAAACAATCATAACTCTATCAAAATTTTTGTCTATAAAAATGACAAAATTTATGTCTCTATAGAAACAGAATATACTTAAAAAGCAATAATTAGCCAAAAAAAAACCTCGAATTCATATATATGTACCTTTATACGCTATTTTTATTTCTACTGACATATAATGGAAAATAAATGTTTTTTTTTTAATTTGCAATTTTGCATAAAATTGTGAGAATTTTCAAATCGTTTGTATTCAAGTTGTGGTATATGCAAGAATCCATCAAGATCTCTTGAACCAAGTTAGTTCTGAATCGAATACGATTAATTTTAATTTTGGTGGAAATGGCACTCATAAATCTATTTGATTTAAATGAAGAAAACATTGTATGGGTCTTTTATTTGCATGATAGCATACTCATTTTACACGCAGAAGACCCTTAATGGTACTCATTTTAAAGCTTATTTTGAGCACTATAAAACCGCATTTTTATATCTACCTTAATATTGTTCTTAGAACACTTTATGAAACAGCGATTTATTGAGATTATAATTAAATGGTGCTTGTGGGGCTTAGAGCTGACAAAAACTTCTTGCCAGCGGCATTGGTGTTGGCATGTATGTATTTCTTCTCCTGAGAGCATTGTTTACTTTCTTCTCTATGAAATTAAGTAGTGAGGTGCACTGAGAATAGTTCGCCGGGTATTTTTTCTTGCAATTGACACACATCGGTGCCTCGGTTAGTAGTTTCTTGCACGCACCTGGCGCGTTCTGATTCTGATCTATTCGCTATGTGTGTAGGTGTGAAGGCATGGAAGGAAAATTCAAATCGACTGAAGCGTTCGTAGTGGTCACTTTGAGTACTACGGGAACCTACTATACCGAAATAGTAAACAATACACGTGGAATATTTTTTTCATTTCAATTTAAAATAAAAATGAGCCACCGAAGTTGGGTAGTAAATTGTGAACAACCAGTAGAAAGGCAAGTGTAAATTCTATAAATTTCATATAGCCAGTAAAAGTGTCATCCACCCGGTGGGGTGGCGGCGGTGTCTAAATTATTTTCATCCTCGCTTCACACGGCACTCTGGGTACACGGTTCCCATACTACACGGAGCAAAAATCCGACATCCCTCCGACTACACGGACTTCTTATTACACGGTATTTGGTCAACAGTCCATAAGTTCGTTGTGCAACCTATGAGTGATTCTAGTAACTTGATATCAAAATGGTATTAATGTAAGTTTTGTTATCGACTTTTATCTTTTAGTCAACAGTCCATAAGTTCGTTGTGCAACCTATGAGTGATTCTAGTAACTTGATATCAAAATGGTATTAATGTAAGTTTTGTTATCGACTTTTACCTTTAGAGACATGCTTGATTATATAATAGCTGTCTAAAAACACGTTTGAGCTGACTACTGCACTGGGCCAATTTTTAAATAAGGTGCCTATGCCATACATGTCATTTCGTCCGTATTACTCCTACTTTAAGTTGTATTTCTTGGTCTCCATACAGTATGATAAAAATGGTGCGATTTGTACCAACTCTGAGTTTCTCATAGCACGATTCCCATACTGCACTGTATAAGGTTCCATAGAACGCACTATGGATTAGCCTGAATTGTATGTTAATACAAGTTTTTTATAGCACGGTCCCCATACTGCACGGTACGCACTTGCCGCGTAAAGCAAGGGTTTACTGTATAGTTCGGCATGACGTGTTTGCCATACCAAATTACGTCTTCAATAAATTGGCTGGGACCCGCGATCTTCACATTTAAGGTAGAAATTTCCAGAGAGCTTCTTTATGTGGTCGAGTATTGTCGGCACGTCAGTCTGTTTGTGTATGTATTTTGTAGTATTATAATGTCTAGGCAGTGGGTTCCTTATATTGTCGAGTACTAGTCGTAGTGTCTTATTTTGTACTGTCTGTAGTTTCTGTAAGTTGGTCTTGATCGTCGCGTTCCATGCTGGAGCAGCATATGTCATCATAGCTCTGATTAAAGTGAGATATAATGTCCGCTTGTTTTCACGCTCAGCAAGCTGTTATGGTTCAAGAGAGGTCTCAGTAGATTTAACATCCAGTACGTCTGTCCAATTTTATTATTAGTGTGTTTTGTAAAGCTGGGTCTACGGTCCAAGGTTATTCGAAAACACTTAACAAAATTGGACTACTCAACTTTATAGTCCAATACTTTTATCTTGTCTAAGTCCACCAGTCTAGTCATGGCATTTCGGCTCTTTGTGAACAAAATTGCCTCCGTCTTTTGCGGATTAATCCTGATCTGCCATTTATAGTATATCCAGTTAGTTTGTCTATGTTTTTTCTTTGTATAGCGAAGGAAATGCCTTTATGCATCCCAGACTGGTCTTTTGTCTGGGTATGTCGAACTCAATACCGCTCTGGTATAATTCCGACTAAAACCTCCGCTTTCCCCTTGCCTCTGGTCCCCACGGAAACCGCCGTTAGGCTTTACTTCGTGGGGGGAGGATCTAGAATGTTATAATTCTTAACTTGTTTTATACTCATCTTTTAAGTGGGCAAAGTCCCATTCGTCCTTTCTATTTCCATAGAGCGCATCTCTCTCGCAAATCTGCCTATGGCGTTCCAAGCAGCTTCACTTCTCAGCATCACTTCAACAACATTACCTGGGGTAATTCTGCGGCTCAATGTCTCTTCCACATCGTCCCGTGCAGCACCAAATCGCGGGCACACAAAATACATGCTCAGCATCCTTGATTTTGCCCAAACAATATGGGCAATCCGGCAAGCTATCGTGCTTGAAGCGGAGTAGGTAGGCTCAAAAACAGCCGTGCTCAGATAGCATTTGCGTAGTATAATAATTTACATCTCCATGCTTGCGACTTAACCAGGTTTTGATGTTTGTAATGAGACGATGCGTCCATCTGCTTTTCACTGCGACATCCCACAGTTGCTACCATCGGTCAATGCTGTTCTGCCGTTCTTCTAATCTCAACTTTTCAGGACTCAGTTTTGATGTCTTCTATGATAAATTGACCGTCTTTCCTCTGCTAAGACTAAGAGAGGCACAGTTCCTGAAATGACGCACACTGCTTCCGCCGATATTGTGGGAATGCGCAAGCAATTCTTATAGCACTCAGACGATACATGGCCCTGCCATTCTCCTCGATTTTGAGATTTAAGAGCATCAGCCCATATGGAGATACCATATGTCAGCACCGAAGTAACAACTGACGATAGTAATATCCTTCTGGTTTGTCTATGTGTGTCTGTATCTTTGTAGTCACTAACGTAGGTGATCGTGATTTATACATGGCAGTGTGTCGTCACGTTGCGCCGGCGTCACTGGGGATGTCGTGGATAAAGACGTTAAACAGTGACGATTCCAGAATCGAGAAATGCGGTACTCCCGCCGTCACTTGTTTAACCCTCGAAAGTTCGTTTATACTTATACGCTGAAGTTGCGGTCTGAGAGGTATGAGCGTAATGTTATTGGAATGTACGGTTAGAAGTTGAGTTGTATGAGTTCGTAAATAAGTCCGTCCATCCAGAAGGTGTCGAACGCCTTCTCAAAGACAAGTAACACCAATCCGGTATGGTTTCGTCTGTTAAAATTGAGAACTGTGATTTCTATTAGTTTTGTCAGTGGTGCAGTGTGGATGAAGCATGAAAGCAGTCTTTCGTCATAACTCTATTTGTTATGCGGGTAAGTAAATAAAAGCGTTTGTGGGTAATTGTTTAAGTATTATGTTTTGTAGTCCGTCCGGTCCTGGTGCTTTTCTGTTCGGTAATTTTTTAACTATTGTTTTTATTTTGGAAACTATGGTAGGTTTTATGTCCTTGTGGAGGTCAGTAAAATGTTGAATTGTCTCGTGTACATCTCGTTTCAGGCCTGCGTTTGACATATTAGTATTTTGTGTATGTATGTTTTCGAAGTTTTTTGCCAATATTTCCGCTTTGTCTGTTGGTGTCGTTGCGTAATTGTTGTCAGTTAATTTGAGTGGAGGTATGGATGTTGGTTTCGGCGTCAGTTTTTTTGCGGTTTGCCAAATCTTGTGTGTATCAGTGTTTATGTTATAGAGTATTTTGATCCAAATGTTGTTTCGGTGGTCACGTATTTTATTGGAAATAATTTTTGTCAGTCTGTTTACATGTTCCTTTAGTAGTCTGTCACCAGTACATTGCCACAGCTTCTTCGTATGATTTTTCAGTTTTATTTTTAATAAAATGTATTCTGGCAAGTCGTTGGCTGGTGTTGTTCTTGTGTCTAGTGTCGGTATAGCCTGTTGTATATGTGATTGTCAGTGTAAGGGGTGTGTCACAACCTCCTCAATGTCAGTGTTGATATCGATTGGCATTGTGCGTCGTGTGTTGTCTGTGACGATGTCTCTGAAAAGTGGCCAGTTGGCTCTGGAGTAATCTAGAAATTTACGTTTGGGTGTCGTAGAAGTTTACGTTTGGGAGATCGTATTTTGTTATGGCCTGTCCCAGTTCGTCAACATTGTGTTTAAGTCCATTTGAATTGAAATGCATTATTTGTAAGTCTTGTGATTGGTTTTTGGGGATGATGTAAGAAAGTTTAAAATTGTTGTGTATTTGTCGTTGTAAGTCATGTTTGTGTTTAGAGTTTTTGTCAGTTTGTATAGCTCACTAAAATTGTGTTTTACCTAGGGATTGCAAATAGCTTCCTGATCTCGCCCATAGCAGCATAGAGGTTGAGATCTGGATCTGGGTGTTGGTTGTAGACTGAACCATTGATGGTATGGGCCGGATCGGTGCTGGTCTTGGTGATGGTGAAGGCTCGACCAATGGTAGTGTGGACTGGAGCGGAGGTCGGTATGAAGTCTGTGGG
>NW_020539213.1:0-2500 GCF_003426905.1 Ctenocephalides felis
TACTTCTTTGATTCCCCAAAAGGATAACGCGGAAAACCCAGGGGACTATAGACCGATAACAGTCTCATCGGTCCTCACAAGAACATTGAATAAAGTACTCGCTAGGCGACTGCTTAGTGGAGTTAAGATCGATGAGAGACAGAAAGCCTTTCAAGCTGTCGACGGGTGCGCATATAACATCTTTGCGCTTGACCAGTTGCTAAGGTACCACAGGCAAAATAAGAAACCTCTCTATTTAGCCTCTATAGACGTGGCAAAGGCATTTGATTCGATCTCCCATAGAGCTCTGACCGATACATTGAAATATTATAACCTGCCACAACCATTTATCAACTATGTTAGTGATCTATATAGAGGGGTTGGACCAGACTCCGGTTTGGTCGCTTCACCTCGGATCCCATTAGTCCGAGGTGCGGTGTCAAGCAGGGAGATCCTCTGTCTCCGGTCCTCTTCAACATGATCACGAACAGGATGATTGAAAGAACCCCACCAGAAATCGGGGTCAATGTTGACGGATGCTTCTACAATATTCTTGCCTTTGCCGACGACCTAGTCTTGGTAGCATCGTCGGTCGGAGGTTTGCAGAGGTTATTAGATCATGCCGGTCAATACATGTCTAACTGTGGCTTAATTATAAACAACAACAAGTCATTTACAGTTACGGTCAAGAACGTGCCGCACGTCAAAAAGTCGATAATAGATAAAACAACTACATTTAGCTGCAACGGTCAAACACTACCCGCACTCACAAGAGTGGATAGCTGGAGCTACCTCGGTGTCCAGTTTAATCCCGAAGGTGCAAACCTAGGGAACATGAGATTAAAATTACTAACAATCATTGACAAATTAACTAAGGCACCGTTAAAGCCTCAACAAAGACTTTTTGCGCTACGAACTGTAGGCATACCCAGAATACTCCACCAACTAGTATTGGGTCATGCAAAAATCGGGTACCTCAAAACGCTGGACGGATTGATAAGAAAAGCCATAAGATCATGGCTAAGACTACCCAACGACGTAACATTAGCGTACTTTTATGCCCACAGTAGAGAGGGCGGTTTATCAATTCCATCCCTCAGGTGGCTCGTACCCCTTAGACGCAAAAATAGAATCCAGAACTTGAACTCTACCGACTCAAGCTTCCACAAGCTCGAGATCGCAAAATGTGAGAAAATGCTACATGACAACAACACCGTCATAAGCTCTCAAAAAGAATTGGATGAGAAATGGGCCCGCACACTTCATAAGTCAGTGGACGGAAACCCACTTAAACACTCAGCCAAAACACCATCCCAACATCGATGGATTACAGAGGGCAACAAACTTCTCACTGGCAGAGACTTCGTAAACTGTGTAAAATTCAGAATAAATGCGATGCCCACAAGGTCACGTACAACGAGAGGGAGAATGGGGACAGATACTGCAGGGCAGGTTGTAATGCCTTGGAGACACTGGATCATGTTCTCCAAACTTGTCACAGAAGCCATCGCCAACGCATTGAACGCCACAATGCAGTAACCAACTATGTAAAGAGGGCACTAGAGAAATCTCATTCAAAAGTTGATCTTGAGCCATCCTTCAAAACAACCGAAGGAACTAGGAAGCCTGACCTAATAGCGGCACAGGACGGAAAGGTCATAGTATTAGACACCCAAATAGTAGGAAGCTCTGCCGACTTGGCAGCTTCACATAAGAGGAAGATAGATTATTACAAGCCGCTGGTAGACATGATAAGGACAAGGTATAATGCAACTGAGGTAAACTTCAACACGATAACCCTTAACATCAGGGGTGTTTGGTATGAAAAATCGGCGGAGTTCCTAACATCAAATAAAATACTTGGGAAGGACGAACTCAAAATTGTTTCAACCAGAGTTATCATCGGAGGACTTAACGGGTTCGCAAAATGGTCAAAAACAACGACAGTTAAGAAGAAAAGACAGGGAATTGGATGACCAAGTATATTAATGCGTGCTGCCTGCGCCACCATCCTCCAGGCACAAAACTAGGAGTTAGGTTTAGTGGGTATTGCCTTCGGGTCGAGTCCCACACTGCCTGGTCAACCTGGCGACCGGCGTGCGTAAATGCATTCCCCTCCTAGCCAAAAAAAAAAAAAAAAAAAAAAAATAGCCAAATGCCTCGTCATCTAACTAGTGACGCGCATGAATGGATTAACGAGATTCCCACTGTCCCTATCTACTTTCTAGCGAAACCACTGCCAAGGGAACGGGCTTGGAAAAATTAGCGGGGAAAGAAGACCCTGTTGAGCTTGACTCTAGTCTGGCATTGTAAGGAGACATGAAAGGTGTAGCATAAGTGGGAGATAGTAATATCGTCGGTGAAATACCACTACTTTCATCGTTTCTTTACTTACTCGATTGGGCGGAAAGCGTGCGTCGAAAACTTGCGTTCCGACTGTCACGGTTTTCTAGAGCCAAGCGCATAAGAGTGGTGTGAGCCATTGCGCCGATCGCCAACAATACTCTAGCGTGATCCGATT
>NW_020539213.1:5000-55488 GCF_003426905.1 Ctenocephalides felis
AGACTACATCAAGTAAACTTCTAGGGGACATTTGCGAGTAAGCCTAACCTAGAATCATGCATCGAAACAGGTTAAAAACATTTTCCGGCTTTTTGAAATCAGTAACTTACGGGTACATCAGACTACATCAAGTAAACTTCTAGGGGACATTTGCGAGTAAGCCTAACCTAGAATCATGCATCGAAACAGGTTAAAAACATTTTCCGGCTTTTTGAAATCAGTAACTTACGGGTACATCAGACTACATCAAGTAAACTTCTAGGGGACATTTGCGAGTAAGCCTAACCTAGAATCATGCATCGAAACAGGTTAAAAACATTTTCCGGCTTTTTGAAATCAGTAACTTACGGGTACATCAGACTACATCAAGTAAACTTCTAGGGGACATTTGCGAGTAAGCCTAACCTAGAATCATGCATCGAAACAGGTTAAAAACATTTTCCGGCTTTTTGAAATCAGTAACTTACGGGTACATCAGACTACATCAAGTAAACTTCTAGGGGACATTTGCGAGTAAGCCTAACCTAGAATCATGCATCGAAACAGGTCAAACTACTTTTGTAGAAAAATATTGTTTTTTGGGTTTTTAGGAATGACATATATTTATTCTATTATTTATTTACATGACATGGTTTAAATAAAACATTTTTATTTCTTTAAGTTACATTTTTATTTAAAATAAAATTTCTTACATTTAGCTAATACAATTTAAATAAATTAATATCTGAAATCTTGCTTGCTTTCCAGTCGAGGATGCTTTTCACGAGATAGTAGTGTCGCTGTCATAACACCTTCGCGATTTTGCTCTAATACGCGTTTCGATACATTAGCCAGTAATTGAACATGTCTCTCAGTTCCCTGAATGTGTACCGGAATTTTAGGGTCACTCCATGGACACTCATTGCTTTGTAGATATTGTACTAAATGTTCATGAGGAATATTTAGCGTAAAGGCTGGTTTGGATATATTTGAATAATCATCCATATCTATCATATTAGTATAGTCGGTGCATTCGAAATTTATTTCGGGTGTTTTGTAATCTCTCAATTGCGTCAGGTCTTCCACATTATTACGGTAATATAAGATTTTTCTTATAGCTGAATCTCGTATTTCCTTTTTATTATCAAACAACATTGCTAATAAAATATTTTCCGAGTGAGCATAGTATGCGTTTTCTTTAGCAACATTGTTCACAATTTGTCTTAAATTCGAGTCTAAATATTGCGTCCAGCTAATAAATTTATAAAATAATATACTACCATACACCACAGAGTTGTAATATTTAATGTTAAAGTACATTGGAATATATACTTTCATTACGTAGTTTGCCAGAATTTTCAAATTTTTGGATGGCTTATTAGTAGTTACATATAACCGAAGTAACCTACTAGCCTTCGTGAGCCAACGGGAATGTGCTATTGGCCCTGGTTTCATGTTAGCTAAGCCTGTCGATACTTCTCCAGAAGCAACTGCTTTAGCTATTTTTATTAAATAACTTGAGTCAGTTGTCGATTCAGCAGGACTTATATCAGCCAAATTTTCAAGTGGGATTGTTTCAAAGTCTTTTACCGGCTGGAAGTATATAGGAAAAAATAAATTATATTGAATTTGAACATAGGGTATTAAAAAATAGTAAATATGTTATAACTCACCGGTATATTTTCGCATGTTTCAATTTGTTTGCTTAATATTCCAGTTTTTGTTCGTGGTCCAGTGGTCAATGATTTTTCCAAATAGTTAAATAAATGGCGAAGTGGAAGTTCGTTAAAGTGGAGAAGACACACAAACCAATGCAGTGGCCTGTTTAACTGAATTTCAAATCGACGTAAAATACCATTTTTCACGCCTGTATTTGCTGGTTCACCATCGCAACATATGCCTATCAAAGAATCGAGAGCTATTCCTTTATCGGCGAAAAACTCGTTCAATTTGATTACTTTACTTTCCGAATCTTCATTTTCCAATTTTGGGTAACCCAACAATTGGCCATTCGGTTCCTTTAAAATAACTAAATGCGCTTCTTTAATCATTCGTGGGTGAAACTTCTTATCGATTTTTTCCATGGTAATAGAATCATTTTTTCGGCCGTCGAATGAAAATGCTATTAATTCAGAAGAATCATATCGTTTGTGTAGAGCTTGCCTATTTTTCTGACTCTCACGAACGCTTTTATTTTTATCCATAATGACAGGATTGCCCCAATCATCCGTTATGCCCAGGTCACGCAGGATTGCCGTCACCACGCCAGAACCAACTCTATCAGAAATTGCAAATCTGTCGCACATTAAGGCATAGCTTGGAGCCTTATATCTTCGACTATATGGACCACGTTTTATATGAGAGGTATTTTGTGAACTTTCCGAACTGCTTTTAGAATCAAAATCAACATCTGGAGTATATGTCTCACCTGGAGTAATATTGCTAGTTATTGTAGATTCTGATACTTCATCTTCAATTTTTATAATATATTCTGGTATCGTAGATTTCCTCTCATTATGTTGATCCATCATAAACGCTTGTAAATGTTCTGGGATCAGTCCACAGGAACACAGTAATCTTCGCAAATCACATTTGCATTTTCCAATATAAAATAATTCTTTCGTGGATTCTACAAACTCCTGAAATGATGCTTGGGTAGACTTGCTTTTATTTGTACTTTTATATTTATCAATTATTCGGTTCAATTTTCTAGCGATACTTCGTTTCTCCATAATTGGAATATCAATTTTTTCCCACGTCTGAATCAATTTCGTTACCACATTTGGAGTAAATGTTTTATATGAAAACATTTTATTTTGTTTTTTTGATATTTCGGCCAAATAAAAATAATACCTGATAATTTCCATACTTGTCGGAAGATTTATTCCAGTAAATTCTTTTGCTTCCCCAAATGTAATTTGATCATGCGAGCGCATATGATTCAAATTACTGGCACTTGCGCCGGAATTTAAATAAGAATTCGCCATTGATACTTCACGTCTAACTGGAGAACTGAATGAAGATTTATGCCAATTTTTCACATTAATATATCCTTTTCGAAACTTCGAGAATTATTATAAAAAAATACTAGCGCACTCTGATGGAAATAAATAACAACAAACTAAACCCGATTTAAAAACCCCCGTACAAACTATCAATCAAAATATAACTCACAATTTGAATTATTCACATGCCTAAATTAATATATTAACTTATTAAAAACAGTATTTTATTGAAAATTTCGCTGGCTAAAGAGTTATTTGCGATATATGGTTTTGAAGTCAAAATTCATTTAAATAACACATATATTTCATATGAAAAGGTGCCCATATCGCTTAATTTTACTTCTATAATGATTCGGCCCACCCTAATATATATATATATATATATATACTTTTATACGTATTCTTTCAGAGATATTATAATGAGAAATTGGATGTTTTTTTTAATGTTTTTTTTTCATGAAATCATGAGTTTTTTGAAAATCGTTTGTACTAAAGTTGTGGCATTTTCTAGAATCCATCAAGATCTCTTAAACCAAGTTAATTCTAAATGGAATACGATTATTTTTAAATTTGGTGGAAATGGCACTGAAAAACTATTTGATTTAAATGAAAAAACATTATATGCGTCTTTTATTTGCATTCATTCACTCATTTTACACGCAGAAGTACCCATTTTAAAGCTTATTTTGAGCACTAAAAAAACCCATTTTCATATCTAGCCTAAAAATGTTCCTATTCAAACACTATAAAATAGCGATTTATTAAGATTTCAATTAATATAATTTTGTTCATTACATGATTTTTGTTAAAATGTATATTTTTGAAGATATTAGCAAAAAATGATGAAAAACGCAAAAAAGAAACAAATTTTCAGTTGCCAGTAACTTGAAAAGTATTTGCTTTTTTGAAAAACTTTATTAAACATTTTCTCTTATAATTAGTTCTTTTATCGAAACCCAACGTTATTTTGAAAAAAGTAAAATTACACCACTGAAAAGAAATGTCATCCACCCGAGAAGTGGTAAAGGAGTCTAAATTGTTTTCACTTCTGAAGAGTAAGATGAAACTAGTTCCAAAATTCCAAACAAAATGGAAAACAGTAAAAAAGGTTCAGACCGAAAGCGCTCCATTGAGTAAATATTCCGTACCCAATGACAAACATATGAATTTTTGACACAATGAATCTTCTAAATAATTTTTTTTGTATTGTGACTTAGTATAGTAAGGCAAAACGACTGCAAATTGAATATTTTTGAGCGCAATCACTTAGCTCTTGACTTATTTTCGTCTTATTTATCAAACAGGACTCAGTCTGTTTACTTGAGCGATGATGATGGTTCGGTAATAATAATAGACAAATTAAATATCAACTCGGTGTCCCTCAAGGTTCAATACTTGGACCTTTATTATTTCTTATATATTTAAATGATCTTCCAAATTGTTCAGATCTTTGTAAATTTATTCTTTTTGCTGATGACACTATAGTATTATTGTTAATGGAAATTCTTTGGAAGAAATATGTAACAAATTAAATTTAGTAATGGCTTTAATTTCCAATTGGTTTAAATCCAATAATCTTTTACTCAATAATGATAAAACCCAAATAATGTTATTTCGTACCGTTAATAAAATTAATAATGAGATAAGCTCGCTGAACGTAAATGATACTATTTTCAAATTTTCTTCTATCTCGAAGCATAAAAACTTAAATTGGGACTATCACATTGATTCTATACTAACACCCAATTTAACGAAAACGTGTTTTATGTTAAGAGTTCTTAAATCTAAGGTTAGTTTAAATTGTCTTCTCTCAATTTACTATTCCAATTTTTACTCACACATCGCATATGGAATCCAGTTTTGGGGGTTCTCTCCATCTCTTAACCGCATTTTCAAACTTCAAAAAAGAGCTTTGAGAATAATTTTTTCTATTAGTTCTTTATTTATTTATTTATTTATTTATTTATTAACTTCCCGAAGGAGAAGTTTATGTTTTCATCAAAAAATCCGAATCGCTAATTTTATGTTTTCTCGACGTTTCAAGCCATTCTGAATCGAATGAGACCAAATTTGGAAAAAGTATGTGTGTGTGTGTGTGTGTGTGTGTGTGTGTGTGTGTGTGTATGTGTGTGTGTGTGTGTGTGAACAGATTTTTTGCCGTAAATCGACGTTTTCTCCAAAACGGTTAGACCGATTTCAAAAATTTAAAAGCCATTTGATGTATCTCGATGAGGACTATCGTCTCTGAGTTTTGTGCGGCGATCGGCCGGGCCGTTTCTTTGTAAATTGCAGAAAAGTGAAAAATTTTTCGTCCACGTTTTAGCCCGGAATTCTGAATTGATTTCGAAAATTCAAAAACCGTTCGAAAGATATTGGTTGGGAATCGTGCTGATTAGTTTTTGGTAAAGATCGGCCGGGCCGTTTTCTTGTAATAAAGTTTTTAAAAAAAAAATTTCGACGATTTTTATGATTATTTTTTTGACGGTAGATACCACAGTCTTCTAGGTCATACTAAAATATTACGGCTCTACGACAACTGGTTCAGCTTTAAAAATTCGTCAAAGTTTGCAAAAATCAGTATGGTCTTTTTGGCATTTGTCAAAATTAGAATTTTGATCGACGTTTTCTCAAAAACGCCTGAACCGATTTCAGATATTTAAAAAGCATTTGATGTATTTCGGTGAGGACTATCGTTTCTCAGTTTTGTGCGACGATCGACCAAACCGTTTCTTTGTAATTTGAAAAAAAGTGTTGAACTTTTCGTCCACATTTACGCCCATCCTACCGAACCGATTTTAAAAAATCAAAAACTGTTCGAAAGATATTAGTTGGGAATGATGCTGATTAATTTTAGGTGAAAATCTACCGAGCCGTTTTCTTGTAATTAACTGTTGAAAAAAAGTGTTAAATTTTCGTCCACATTTACGCCCATCCTACCGAACCGATTTTAAAAAATCAAAAACTGTTCGAAAGATATTAGTTGGGAATGATGCTGATTAGTTTTAGGTGAAAATCTACCGAGCCGTTTTCTTGTAATTAACTGTTGAAAAAAAGTGTTAAATTTTCGTCCACATTTACGCCCATCCTACCGAACCGATTTTAAAAAATCAAAAACTGTTCGAAAGATATTAGTTGGGAATGATGCTGATTAATTTTAGGTGAAAATCTACCGAGCCGTTTTCTTGTAATTAACTGTTGAAAAAAAGTGTTAAATTTTCGTCCACATTTACGCCCATCCTACCGAACCGATTTTAAAAAATCAAAAACTGTTCGAAAGATATTAGTTGGGAATGATGCTGATTAGTTTTAGGTGAAAATCTACCGAGCCGTTTTCTTGTAATTAACTGTTGAAAAAAAGTGTTAAATTTTCGTCCACATTTACGCCCATCCTACCGAACCGATTTTAAAAAATCAAAAACTGTTCGAAAGATATTAGTTGGGAATGATACTGAATAATTTTAGGTGAAAATCTACCGAGCCGTTTTCTTGTAATTAACTGTTGAAAAAAAGTGTTAAATTTTCGTCGACATTTAAGCTCACCCTACCGAACCGATTTAAAAATATCAAAAACTGTTCGAAAGATATTACTTGGGAATGGTACTGATTAATTTTAGGTGAAAATCTACCGAGCCGTTTTCTTGTAATTAACTGTTGAAAAAAAAATTTAAGCCGATTTTCATGGAAATTTTTTTGGCGATATACATCATGGTCTTATAGAACTTACTGTAATATTACGGCCTAACGACAAGTAGTTTAATTTTAAAAATTCGTCAAAGTTTGCTAAAATTATTATCGTTTTTTTTAAAGTAGGATTAATGAAGTATATTATTTACACATTTTTTTTGATTAAGTCGATTATTTACACATTTCGGGAAGTTCATGTAACTTGCCTCAAGGCTAAATACCAAACCAACTAGTTTATTTATTTAACGCCCAAGGCAATAATACAATATAATTACATTCTAAAGTGTACAAATTATAAACTAAAGATAATATGAGAAAATTTGAGTATTAAGAATTCATATATAGATTTGTAAATATACATAACACTTAATATATATAAACTACAAATATAAAACATTAAATAAAAACTAATAAAATTAAACATTTAATAAAAACTAATAAAATTAAACACTTAATAAACTATAAATCACTACTTAAGACAGTCTTGAAGGATCATTTTTCTGGCATGATTTTTTATATTCGACACCGACAGACCAAATATATCAATCTCAGAAGCAAATTCATTTATTACTTTCGAAATTCTGAATATGGGTGCGCGTGAAACAAATTTGGTTTTAACAGTGGGTATTTCTAAAGTTCTATTGTAACGTAACCTAACATTAGGTATAACAAATTTGAATCGTTCAAGAAGTTCAGGCACATGTAAAGCACCTTTCACAATATTTACTCCATAGCAGAAGGTGAGGTATTTTCGTCTAGCATCGAGTGGCGTAATGTTTAGATGGTTGTACATTTGGGACCGACGTATCTGAATATTATTCTTATATCGGCGGAATCTTATATGGTTGACAAATTTTTTCTGGACAGATTCAATTCTGTCAATTTGATATTGGTAAATCGGGTCCCAAATTATACACCCATACTCTAAAATTGGTCTAACTAAGGTATCAAATAGTACACTCAGGGTAGCATCATTTTGAAAATCTCCACTGTTTCTGAGCAGACCACCGAGTATACTATTTGCCCTCGACACAATATTGTTCAAGTGACCATCGAATGCTAGCCTTCTATCTATATATACTCCCAAGTCACGAATACCATCTACCTGCGGAAGTACTTCTTCTGCTATGAAATAACGATGATTAGAGTGGCTTTCACTGCCGCGACAAAATTTAATGACTGCGCATTTACTAACATTCTGTTTAAATTTATTTAATTCACACCATCTAAATAAACGATTTAGGTCTTCCTGGAGTGCACACAAATCACTTTCGTTCCTTATGCCTCTGTATATTTTAAAGTCATCCGCAAATAATGAAAACTCAGACAAGAAACCATTGCCAATGTCGTTCACAAATATACAAAATAACAACGGTCCAAGATGAGATCCTTGCGGCACTCCTGAAGAGACCGTAAATTCATCTGAAATGGAGTCAATTAATTTCACCCGTAGTTTCCTACCTCTTAAATAGGTTTCAAACCAATTATATAACCGGCCAGAAATCCCATATTTATTAAGCTTCATCAAGAGCACATCATGATTAACCAAATCGAAGGCTTTACTGAAGTCTGTGTATATAGCGTGTGTTTCCATTCTGTTCTCAAGTTGATGCATTATATATTCCACATATGTCATGAGATTAGTAGTTGTAGACCTGCCCTTTATAAAACCATGTTGTTGATTAATTAGAGTGCTTCTAAACCAAAATTCAATTCTACTATAAATTAATTTTTCAAATAATTTGGGTAGAGCGGATTGAATGCAAATTTGTCTGTAGTTACATACATTAGATTTCACACCTGATTTGAACACAGGGACAGCATATGCATCTTTCCAGACAACTGGAAACACACCCCATTTCAATGACTTATTGAAGATAAAACTTAAAGGTTCACACAAGCCCACTGAACATTCTCTTAGTAACAAGTTTGATATTCCATCTGGCCCAAATCCCATGGAACTGTCCAATGATAGCAATCCTTGGAGCAATTCATCAAAACTGATTTCGATCTTACTCAGGTTAGTGTTGCCATTGGACAGACCATTTAGTAGTGCGTCAAATTCATTTGGTAGTAATTTTGATTCCCTATCATATGTGCTCTTGAAAAATGCCGCAAACAAGTTACATATATTTTCTGCTCCATCTGCCTTTTTGTCAATCCATTCCATAGATGTAGGAATACCCCTATCAGAACTTTTTTTCATCTTAATGTATTTCCAGAAGTACTGAGGATTGTCTTTTATTTTTTCTTCTGCCCTAAAAGTGAAGTCATTGTAGCACTGGATACTCATCTTCTTACAATCATTTCTTAAGTTGCTGAAAGCTGTATAATCAGTTCCATAACCCGTTCGCTTATAAGTACTGTGAGCGTCTCTCTTTGCCTTTATTTTGCTAATTAAATCTTTGCTAAACCAGCACGGATATCTACTGCACTTCTTGCTTACTTGAGGTATAGTGGTAAATATTCCATCCCAGATAATACTATAAAAATGAGCAATAATATCATCAATGTTATTCATCTGATACATAGATATCCAGTTCGCTTGCAAGAGAAGGTTGTTGAGAGCGCCATAGTCACCCTTCTTGAAGTTGAAGTATTTCACTACTCTAGGTTTAATTGTATCAAAATATTTAATTTCTGTTCCAATTGCAGGATGATACTTGTCCTCCGGTACCAGGTTAAACGACTTCTTAACTAACAGATCACAATTAGTGAAGAAGAGATCAAGATAATTACCATTACTATTTGCCACCTTGTTCATTTGTGACAGTTCAATTAGTGAACAATGCTCCATGACGAAACCCGCTTGTACTGAGTCACCAAAAAATTCTTCCGTGCCATTGTAGCTCCATCTAGTATCAGGAAGATTGAAGTCACCCATGAATAGAATTTTACAACCTGGATATTTCTTGACTATGTTAATAAGATCATTAACGTGTTTCTCATGAATACATATATCGCTCAATGGAGGAATATAAACATTTCCAATAATTAATAGATCTGACCCTAACTTAATTTTTACAAATACTTGTTTGATATCCTGGTGGGTAACACTTATCAGATCTGCCTGGATGTGTTTTTTCACTCCGATGAAAACACCTCCTCCTCGTTGCTTCTGATTAGGTACATTATCTCGATCTCTTCTAAATAATCTATATGTATTATCTATCACTTCGCCATCAGCAATACTATTATTTAACCATGATTCAGAAATACAAATGATATCAACCCCACTAGATGCTGTTGTTGAATAAAACTCCTTAATGTCCGTAATCCTCTTGCATTCTGGTACAATATAGAGATGTTATCTAATTTGTTTCTGAACCTCGATGAGCACTCTGAAAATAATCTTTCTTATCAATAAAAGGCTCACCAAATTTATATCTAATTACCAGATTCTTCTCTCCATTCTCTTCTCTGCTTTGCAGTTCTTTTCGCAGGTTCTTTATTTTTTCCCTTTGATGCAATGTTAGGTCATGCGTTAGTTTAACGCTGTCATTATTCAACTTGGATCTTAAAACTATATTTACTTCATCTTTTGAGGATAGTGTTATCTTAACTGGGCGAACCTTCCCCTGAGATGGCCTACCAATTCTAGTGATTTTCATGTCCCCAGTCTTGATATTACAGTTAACAGGTAGGAGGTGTGTGAAGCTAACGGTGTCCTCCTGTTGCCTTTCAATTCCAGTACTCTTATTTGATTCTGGGATATTGTATCCAATGATACAATTTTCGCGTCGTTTTCGATCGTCAGCTTCACGAAGCATATCGTTGATACTAAAATCTAATCTGTCCTCTATTTTCAAAACCTTTTTACCCAGTTCTGATAAAACATTGCTATTATTATCACAGACTTTTTTAACATTTTCTATGGTTTTACTAGACTCCTTCAAACTCTTTATATCCCCTTCCAAAGTTTTTACATTTTTTTTCAAATCTCTTAATTCCTGCTTAAATGGTTCCAAATGTTTTAAAAACTTCGACTCTAAAAGAGATTCCAGCTGTTGTAGTATAGGTGTCGACACTGTATTACAGTTGTCATCCTCCTCTTCAGAAAAAATGAGGCTAACCTCCAAATCACAGCCGCCACAACACCAAGTATTAAGACTCGTTTTTTTAAAGCTAATTGCCAATCTATTGAATTCAGCGCTATCCAACCCACTACACTTTTTATGGTACCACTTTTTACAATTAATACAGCACAAACTACTGACGTTTTCTCTAATTTCTTTAGCACACTTTGCACACTCATGTTTATTTGACGCCATCTTGTCATATTATCTTCTTGTAAAAACATTTTTCGTGAACATAGTATCCTTACCGTTCCCAGTATATTTTTGCTCATTACTTTATCGTTTATAAAAAATAATCCCGAACGTTTCAATTTGTCTTCAACGTCAAATTCTCATTACAAGACAAGAAACTTAACTATTAAAGCACCAGTATTTAAACTTGCAACGTCTTTTAACTCAATTGACGGATTTGGAATTCAACTTTTTAACTTACTACCACTTCACATACGAAAACTAAATAATCATAAATTCCACAATACTATAGTAAAATTCTTAAAAGCTCAATATTTCTATGATATTTCAGAATTTGTTAATTTTGATATTAAACAATACTTTGCTAACCAATGATAATTTAGTAATCATCTGCCTCTCATTCATGTCATCTTTTCCCTAAATTTTATTATTTAATAAATTTTACTAACCCTTTCTATATAAAATATCTTTTATTCAAATTCATTTATTATTATATTTCTTTTTTGATACTGCGCTTCTTCCTTTTTGCAGATCCACATTAGAATTTGACGCACATTAACGGATAGGATTGATTCAAGTCTATTTTCTATCAGCAACTGTCGACATTGCATTTATTATTCCTGATCTTCTAACGGTGCCCAAAAGGAAGATATTAAATTGTGCATCATATTCTGAAAACATGCATTGATTATCTAAAATGTTTCAGTTGTTCTCAACTGAACATATCTAATTTTTCTTTTCATTCCAGACTTGGGATGAACTCGGATCGCGTCACTTGCGGTTTCATGATCTCCGATATATATATATTTAATTTTTTGTTTTGTTTTTACATATTTTAGCGTAAATACGCGTTACCCATGTTCAAAGTCACTCAGAAATTGAGTGGTAATGTTCATGATTATGTAACGTACAATAAAGCGTTTAGAGGTGAAATTTCTTTATGTCTGAGACTTTTCACCAAACTATAAACTATAAACTATGGCTCGTCTCCTTTGCACGAATTCGTACGGCGAATCTGTTCGCAAATTGTCAGTAATGCATTCCATCAAGTCCGATGAGTTTAAAACTATCATTTTGTGTTTGTACCCGTCACAAACAAAAACTCCGCAATTCAATACAATTAAAATATAATGTTATTTAATCTCAAATAAAACATTAAAAATTTAATGAATTTACAAGAGTCCAAACATTGTAGAATATTAGATTAAAGCGACATAACGATATATAACTAGAAAATATTAAAAAGCAAATTCATTGATATAATTAAGTTATATTTTATTAGAATATGTTTATATATATATATATATATATATATATATATATTAAACTTATATTTATGTATTAAAATAATATATTAATTTAATAATTATTATTATTATCGAGTGAGCTCCGAGTTCGAACGCGTTGGATGTATCCAAACCAAACCATTGCCAACTGCCATGAAAAAATCAGAAAGAGTTTGGTCTAGTTTGAAACAGTTTTGGACTGTCAGATTGGCTCGGATGGAACGAACCCATTATTTGCATCTTTAATTTAATTTTTGGCACATCTCTGCTGCTTTTCGGCATTAATAATGTAGACATTACATTTTCCTTATTCATAATCATGAATTTATTATATTTTAATATTGCCTTAGTCTATAAGTGAATAGAAATGTTTGGCAAATGACAGTCTTCAATTGTTTTTAATGTCAAACTAAGCTTCAAATATTCTCAAGGGCGAACAATGATAAGCGGTTTTTTGTAATTTTTTCTATTTATTTCTACAATCTAACTATATTTCTATGAATCAGAACATTCTAGAAAATTTCTCGAACAAACTTCAGGAAGATTCATGAAAATCCGAAAAATAGTTTAGGAGGATTAATGAAACTTACATTGTTACAGAAGAATTTTATATATAAGATATATATATATATATATATATATATATATATATATAATATATTATATATTGTAATAATATAATTATTATTATTTATATTATATATATAAATATATATATATAAATATATATAAATATATAAAATATAAATTATATATATATTGAATTGTATTTGGTTGCGGGAACACGACCGTTTATCTCGGACACTTGGGTTTTATATACGGTATAGACAACACACCTTCCTCCGGATACTTTTGGTTCTTTCCTTGGTATTGATAATACACTTTCTACTTAATAATTTCTTTATTGCATAATATATACAATAATATGTACAATAACTCCAGTCGACGACTGTACGGAAAATAACCCCGACTAAGCCCATTGCGTCGGTTTTATACTGGGTCCTTAACGGTACCCGCCAGGGTTACACAACCTGCTGCAATCGGCAGGGGTATGAAACCTTTACATAATTTTAAGTTTTCACAAAATAAGGTTCGTTACATATCACGCCCCACGTTACATATCACGTTGTAGTTATTAACATTGGTTCTCTTGTCGCTTTGGAGGCTTTGCTTAGTTGACATTTTTCGCATTTATTTATAAATTTTTCTATGTCTTTTCTCATATTAGGCCATAAATACGATTCTCGGATTTTGCTGTAAGTTTTACCTATACCTTGATGTCCACCTAAAGTATGATTATTATGAAAATACTCTAAAATAGAATTAATTTCCTCTTGGGTTAGATTAGTCTTAACAAAATCTTTATAAAATGTTATTTTAACATCAGTATCTTTGAAAAGAAACCTAAAAATTATTAAAATTTCCTCAACCTTTAAATTCTTGTAGTCATTTAATTTTACGGGATTGGCAACATGTAATTCCTTCATATTATTGGATTCCACGAGACATTTTAGAGAACTTATACATTCAAATATGTCTTTCAAATGAACCCTTTCATCCTTATGTGTTATTAAATAAATGTAGTTATATCCATCCTCCATTGCTTCTATAGTTGAATGAGTTGCTGTGTCCCTTGTAAAATCATTTGTCCTTTTAGGAACAAAAATGACTCGAGGTATGGATTTTAGACTAGTATTAATATTGTCGTTACTCTCTACTACGTGATCATTAATTATGCAATTATTATTTTTAAAATTTATAAATTTTTCATAGGCGTTTCTCAGTGTTAAAACCAGCTTTTCTTCGATATTTTGGTTTCCTATTCCATATCTCGACAGGCAGTCGGCGACGACGTTGGCTTTTCCAGGTTTGAACCGGACATCAAAGTCGTATTCGTCCATCGCAAGTTTCCATCGAATATGCCTAGCGGTAGGCTCCTTGCAATTGTAGAGGTATGTTAATGGCTGGTGATCCGTGTAAATCAGGAATTTGTGTCCGTACAAATATGGTCTAAATTGTCGTACACTCCAAATAATGGCTAACAATTCCTTATCAATTGTGGCATAGTTCTTTTCATGCTTGTTGAGTTGTCGGGATGCGAAAGCTACTGGCCGCTCTCCCGTGGACCCCTCCTGCGCTAACACTGCTCCAATTGCCTCGCCGCTAGCATCAGTTGTCAAGATGAATGGTTTTTCAAAATCAGGATACTGTAGTATAGGTGCACTGGATATTGCACTCTTGAGAGTATTGAATGATATTTCTTCTCGAAGACCCCATTTCCATGCCTCATTTTTCCTTAATAATACATTCAATGGATTTGCAATTTTTGCAAAATCTTTTATAAATTTTCTATAATAACCGACTAAACCTAGAAACATTTTTATTTCTTTGGGGTTTCTAGGAGCAGGAAAGTTTTGGACAGCCTTTACCTTTCCAGGATCGGGTGTGACGCCTTTTTCTGATATAACATGCCCAAGATACGTTAACTCACGCCTCAGGAACTCACATTTTATTGGCTGTAGTTTGAGATTATAGCTGCGCAACTGTTCCAAAACATTACGCAGTCGAGAATTATGTTCATGAAGAGTCTTGCCATGAATGATAATATCATCCATGTATACTAATCCTCTGAATCTTACAACACCGGCCAAAACCAGGTTAGTCAATCTCTGTAACGTGCTAGGAGCATTTTTAAGACCAAACGGCATACGTTTGTATTGAAACTTTTTTCCTACAGCTGTAAAGGCTGTCTTCGTCCGATCCTTCTCGTCTAATTCTACCTGATGGAATCCGCTAGCTAAATCTAAAGTGGAAAAAAAACTAGAATTTCCTAGTTGATCCAAGATTACGGCTACGTTTGGCAGAGGATAAGTGTCGCTTACTGTAATTGCATTCAGCTTTCTAAAGTCGACACAGACGCGCCATCTCCTGTTACCATCTATATCTTGCTTCTTTGGAACGACCAAAAGCGGAAAATTCCATGGGCTGTCGGATGCTTCAATTATATCGTTTTCGAGCAAATCTTCCACTTGCCTTTTAATTTCAATCTGCTGGGCCTGAGGAAGCCTATATTGTTTTATATAAATAGGTTTTGCATCATTAGTCGTAACAGCATGTTTTATTGAACTAGTACATGTTAGTTTATCACCCTCCAGATAAAATAAATCGTAGAAGTCTTCACAAATTTTTAATATCGATTCCTTTTCCTCGGAATTCATGTGATCGGTTCTAATACAATCTTTGACCTTTTTTATGCGGTCATAATCGCAATTCACTTCACTTTTATTTAGTTTTAATATTTGATAATCGTCAAGCGGATACAGATTCGGTAAAAATAATTTATCAGTAATTGTTACTTCTTTATCGTTAGTGTTTAATATTTGAATGAAAAGTCTTTTATTACAAGGTTTTAAAATACAATTGGCAATATAAACTCCCTCTAGAATTTCAGCAGATTCGCAAAATAGTTCACCTACTCTATCGGTCGTAATTGAAACTGTCGTTTCTGTCCTAGGAGGAATCACATAAGTCTTTAAGTCATCTATTAATTTTATATTTGAAATTTCAGCTGAATTGTCAATCGTGGGTCCACTAACCCTACGATGACTATTATTGGGTTTAACTACCCTATTTTGATCTATTACAGTGTTAACAGAAGCAGGAGTCACAAAATTGTTAGGATACTCTAGTATTTCAGTACTGCTAACTGTGCTCCCTATGCTAGCTGTCTTTGATAAATTGTTTTCCTTACTAAATTTTTTCGAATAATATACCGATTTATATTTGTTCAATTTTCTGGGCTCAGACTTTTGTTTGTTTACAATGCGCGTATTCATACAAGAGGTCGGCGCGGTTTCAGTAGAGTCATCAAAATGTTGCGTTGTATTTATTGTATCGCCCAGTGAAACTGTAATTAATTTGTTCTTGTTCGTTAACGTGAACGTATTAGTACAAAAATCAAGTTTGGCTTTGTGTTTCAAAATAAAGTCCAATCCTATTATACCGTCTGCATCAATGTCAATACTGTCAGATATTACAGTAAACTTGTGCTGGAGCTCAGCATCGCCAAGTTTAAATTTCAGCAATACCGAGCGTTGGGTATACACGTGTTCACCAGTAATACTTTTCAACCTCGACACTTCGTCAGAGGCTATACTACTAGGGATACATTTATTATATTCAATAATTGACACATCACTTGCTGAATCCAGAATAAACATGCATTTTTTATCATTTACCATTAAGCCGACTAGGCTTCTATTTATAAATTTTCTTAATGCCACAGTATTTACCTTATAATTTTTTATACAGGCGTGTCTTTGATTTTCGACACACCTGGCGCCTACTCGTTTTTTGGATCATTAGAGGTTGACGCGCGATTTACCGTCGATGATCTCGAACTAGGTTGCGCTGGATTGCTGCTTCGAACATGGCTTCGTCTGTCAGTTTGGGGTTCTTCAACCTGGTCATCTGCGTTGAATATGGTTCTTCGCCGACAGTTTGACATTGAATGACCCTTTATTTGACATATTTTACAAAACGGTGTCGAGTAATTTCTTCTGAATTTGTTGCCTTGAAGTTCTTTGCTATCCAATTTAGTCCTCATCAAATTTTGTTCCTCTTGCATAGCCATTAGTATCGCCTCCTGTAAATCGCTATGCCTGGCAGCCCTAACTAAAGTTCTCAATTCAGGCCTAAGGCCATCTACAAAAACTATTAGAGCTAGTTCATTATGGGCGGGCTCCTTGAGCTCCGCACTACTGTCGTCATTCAAACTTTCTTGATCATACATACGTTCTAGAATTAATTCTATTCTCTGTGCATACTTTCTCACACTTTCCCCAGTATTTTGTTTTATTTTAGTTAGTTCTAACTGCAACTCAGCCACGGACCGTCTCTCCCCAAATTTCTTTAAAAGTATTTTTTTGAGATCTGCCCAATTCATAGAAGTAATACGTCTTACATATTGGAAAGCAGCCCCTTCTAATTTATTTAATATAATTTTTTGCATTTCTACGCATGTTGCCGCGTTTAAGCCCTGTCTACAGGTTTCAATAGAAAAAATAAATTTATTTAATTCGGAAGATTTACCATTAAATTTAGGAATTAATTGTATAGCTAAGTTTAATGCTTCATAATTAACGTTTAAATCCGTGTCTGTTAAAGTAAAATTATTGATCCTTTCTTCAAATGCTGTACGTCTGGGGGAACTTGTCGCCATCTTCCGGTAGGAACGTAAAAGTGTGGATCTTCTCCGCAGAAAAAAAAATGATTCACTTACTTGAGTGTCAAAGTTTTTCGTGTCTTGTCGCCACCTATTGTCCTTCAGTTCTTCGTGAAGTATGGCCGGTTGCTGAATTAGCCGCCGATAGCCTCTGCTTCGACCGCAGTCTCCGGGGCCTCAGAAACACGTGGTTTTCTTGATCACAGCAACGTCGCTTACTTTACTTCTCTGCAAGGCAATCCCACCGCTGCCACCATGAATTGTATTTGGTTGCGGGAACACGACCGTTTATCTCGGACACTTGGGTTTTATATACGGTATAGACAACACACCTTCCTCCGGATACTTTTGGTTCTTTCCTTGGTATTGATAATACACTTTCTACTTAATAATTTCTTTATTGCATAATATATACAATAATATGTACAATAACTCCAGTCGACGACTGTACGGAAAATAACCCCGACTAAGCCCATTGCGTCGGTTTTATACTGGGTCCTTAACGGAACCGGCCAGGGTTACACAACCTGCTGCAATGGGCAGGGGTATGAAACCTTTACATAATTTTAAGTTTTCACAAAATAAGGTTCGTTACATATCAATATATATATATATATACATATCTTATCTTATCTTATATATAAAATTCTTCTGTAACTGTGTATGAATGATTAATCCTCCTAAACTATAATTCGAATTTTCATGAATCTTTCTGAAGTTTGTTCGGGAAATTTTCTAGAATTTTTAGATTCATAGAAATATAGTTAGATTGTAGAATTAAATGGAAAAAATTACAAAAAACCGCTTATCATTGTTTGACCTTTAAAATATTTCAGGCATAGTTTGACATTAAAAACAAATGACAACTGTCATTTGCCAAACATATTAAAATATAATAAATTCATGATTATATATAAAATGTCTACATTATTATTGTCGAAAAGCAGCTGAGATGTGCCATAATTAAAATAATATAAGATGCAAATAATATAACATGCGTCTGACGGTCTGCGCATGCGACTGACGCGCACAGCGAATCGTGTTCTCAATGTACGCGTGGTTTGCTTTTGCTTGCAATAATTTTGTTTGCGCACTTTGCAAACAGATTCGCCGTACGAATTCGTGCAAAGGAGACGAGCCATAATTGATTGCGCTCAAAAATATTTAATTTGCAGTCCTTTTGCCTTACTATACTAAGTCACAATACAAAAAAAATTACTTATTCAAAAAATTATTTAGAAGTTTCATTGTGTCACAAATTCATATGGTTGGCATTTTGTACGGAATATTTACTCAATAAAATAATCGTGTTCCATCTAGAATTAACTTGGTTTGAGAGATCTTGATGGATTCTAGAAAATACCATAACATTAGTACAAACGATTTTCAAAAAACTCATGATTTCATAAAAAATCCACTTAAAAAAATAACCAATTTCTCATTATAATATCTCTGAAAAAATACGTATAAAAGTATATATATGAAAATTCAAGGTTTTTTTCAGACTAATTATTGCTTTTTATTATTTTTTTGTTACACAAATATTGATAGAGTTCTAATTGTTTAAAGAGTGCGCGGCTGTCCAACTGGAGTGTCTTTCGAGCCCTTTAACCCTTTGCCGTTTCAAAATAAGATAAGTTACGGTAAAATTTATGATAGAGAAAGTTGTAGCTCATTTAATCACTTATAAAATAGTATATTACAAGTTATGATAAAATCAGAATAAAAAGAGTTATAATCCAATTAATGCGGGGGGTGGTAACTAAATGCAAATTGTTTTCACCTCTGAACTTTAGATTAAGATTAGCTGGGCATACGCTTTTTCCCTTTCCATTTACTGCAATAATTTTGTTGATAGTAGGTTGAATAGAGCACATGTGAACAAAATTTGACAAATTAATTCACTTCAAATATGTACTTAAGTAATAATGTATATTGAATTATTAGTGTGAAAAATGCAATTTAGATATTAAAATACTAAAAGCCAGTTAAAATATAATACGAAATTATAAAAATTGTAGGCAACATTATAGTAGAACGCACGAACCGATTGCGATAATTTTGCATTCTCTGGAAAGGTCTCGGGCTCCGCAAGGTTTATAGCTAAAAAATTAGTGGTGCATGGCATCGTGCCTTAATGCAAATTGCTGGAACTTCACGCACCGTAATTAAAACTTCGAGTAATGAAAATAATCAATAATTGTTTTAAATAATTTCAAATAGATTATCTACATATATATAAAAATAAGTTGGATTTTCCTTCCTGACGATATAACTCCAGAACGCACGAACCGATTTCGACAATTTTGCATTCGTTAGAAAAGTTTCGGGCTTCACGCACCGTAATTAAAAATTCGAGTAATGACATTAGTAAGAATTATCAGAATTATGCTTGGTTAAGTCAACGAACAATTCTTGCCGCAAAGTATAATGATGTACACGCACTGAATTTCACCATTCAATAAAAAATTGCTGGCGATTTGGTTTGACTTCAAACGATTGCAATTTTCAGTTCGCTTTGCGTTCGCAACAACAAGTCGCAAGGCCAATCGCTTAGTGTTTGCGGGATAAATTTCAAATAGATTATTTAGAAAATCATTGTTTTTCGCATGGGCAGTTATACGTTGCATGTTCACAAGTTGGAAACCAACCGCTTTGTTTGTTTTAACGTCAGACCAAAAAACAAAAAATGTGGTTTACCAAAGATCACTTCCATGAAATGGATAATTTGCGGATTCACTTTTATTTACTTAGAGAAGTTCAACTAAAAAGACTTCATTTTTGTAATCTAAATAAATTCATTACAGTTGTGCAATAAAATCAAATTTTTCCTTTTCAAATATAAAACAAACAAAAAATTTCTTCATCTTTCTCACGAAACCATCTGGTGGCGAAACGGAGGTCGTCGGGTTTACTAGTATATATTATATATTATATATATATATATATATATATATATATATATATATATATATATATATATATGGAAAGCCGTGGTCCATATGTAATATATTTTATTTATTATAAAATAATAATAACACTATGTGTAATTATATTCATTATTTATAAAATGTTGATAGTATTTGAGTATTTATAATGTAAAAAGAAAAGTGTTACGAATTATAATTTTGGCAGTTCGAACAGGGAGAGATAATAGAGAAATCCGAACTGACACTTCACTATTTTGTTTCATCAGTGCTGTCACTATGATGAGTCTATCTGTCCAGTTGAGATGCGATGCGTGTTGACAGGTCGCTACAGCTTATGGCATGTGTGAGCCATTCGATATTAAATATTATTATTTAGAAGTAAAACCGCAATTAACTGTTGTAGACTCGATGATAATGTGAGTTTATTGATAACTCAATTTACAACGAAACTGATATTATATAAATTTTGATATATATTTATTAGCCCGACAATTGATCGTTGATTAAAACCGAGAGAAATCATTTTTCGATCGTGAAAACAATAATCTAGTTATAGCTTGCTAGATGCTACATTCGCATCAGAGTAGCTCCAAGTATGCTGTGGTTTAGTCATCACATTGGCGTCAATCAACTGACACCTGTCATGAAACATAATTTATTCCGCCATATACATATATATATATATATATATATATATATGTATATATATATATAACATTTTAATAGTATTTTCATGATACATTAATTATATGCATATATACATACATATATATATATATATATTTATACTATATATATATGATATATATATATATATGTATATATTATATATATATATATATATATAACATTTTAATAGTATTTTCATGATACATTAATTATATGCATAATACATCATTATATACATACCTGATAATTAGATGAAAAACATGCATTTTTTTATTATATTTGGAGTTATAACAATCTGGCACACTTTACCATTTTAACTTATTAATAAATGAAAAAAGTATTCACCAAAAACATAACTATATATAAACAATCACAGAAAAACAAATATAACACATCTCAACTACAATACACGATAACAACTAACATTCAAAAACACGGTAATCTACATTCGTTTGGAGATTACCGGCCATGGCACTTTCGCCCTCGCGCAGTGCTGCCAACATTATGAGCCAAAGATAATGTTTAACTGTCAAGTTGAGGTGCGATGTGGGTTGCCAGGTCGCTACAGATCACTCCCCCCGGCGAAAAGTTTATCTTGAACTTTGGGCTGCCATCTTGAATTTTCTTGTAAATTTTTTTTATTTTGTGTGATTAATTTTGTTTGTTGGTGGCCGTGTCCGTTTTTGCTGATGGTTGCCATGTTGTTTGATGCATCGTTTGCTTGCTTGTGGCCGTGGCCATTTTTGCTGGCGATTGCGATGTTGTTTGGTGCATCGTTTGCTTGCTTATGGCCGTTTTGTATGGCGGTCGCCATGTTTGTTTAGTGCATTATTTGCTTGCGCGGCCGCAGCCTAGTGTGTATAGCAGTTGCCATATGTTTTGCTGGTGCTCCCTGTCCGCTGCCATGGTGCTTATAATCGACTCATTTTCCAGGATATTGAGTGATTTATTGAGCACGTGTTGCTGTTGATCTTGATGTTCGTTGTCAGAGTCTCCATTTTAGGTACTAGAACGTTCTGTATTTCTTGCTCACTTGTAAATTATGCTCATGTTTCACTTCCTTCTCACTTTATGCGTGTTTTTATTCACGTTCGCGGTCACCAATTATAGACTTTGTGGTGCATTATTATATTTATTTTATTCACTTTAGGGGTCACCAATTATAGACTTTTTGCTGATATATTAGGTGTACTTTATAATGAAATAGTAACAACACTATGTGTGATTATATTTATTATTTATAAAATGTACATAATATTTAAGTATTGAAAATGAAATGGAAAAGTATTGTAATTTATGATGTTGACTGTTCGGCAGCAGACAGAAGAGAGAGTTCCGAATCCTGAAGCTTGCAATTTCGTCCTAGCGCAGTGCTGCCAACATGATGAGCCAAAGATGATGTTTAACTCATGGGGAGTTATCTCCGAACAAATGTATATTACCCTGTTTTGGAAAGACTACTATTTTTAGCAAAAAAAGATGTCGCTACTAGTTTCAAAATATGAAAAACGTCAAAATTACTCGCTAAGATTTTAGATTTGCCTCGCCATCGCCATTTTGTATCAAAGTTTGTGGTTCGCATGTTTTTTTGTTGTTTCTGTAATTAATTGTATTCAAATAAGCATTTATGTGAAATTTAATATGGCAAAATGTAACGCACCAACTTGTGGTAACTTCAGAAATAATATAAAATGCACTTCTTTCCGTCTTTATAAAGTGAACAAATTAGAAATGTCCAATTATATTTCACAGAATAGTTCTCATGTCTATAGTTCACAGTGATATAAGAAGAGAAAGACAATCTGAGAGCCCAGGAGAACACTCTGCAACTCCAGTGGAAAGGGTAATAATAATTCTGAATATTTTAATATCATTTGCTATTACGACTTGATATTATATACAACAACATGTTATGTTTATTAGATGTTCACAATTTGCAGCAGAGAATGTAGTAACTAAAATGGCATGTAAAATGTATGACGCATCTATTATATGTTGAGGGAGTTAGAAGGATAGACAAACAGTTCAATAATTCAAGGTATAAATAGCAACAGAGTATAAAATGCTCAGGAATATTTTTAACATTCCAGCCGAAAAGACTGCTGCACTGTTCTATTGACACAATCGAATCATAAGAAATTCAAGATTTTGTAGAATGCAACTTTATTAATGATTGATTGGAAAGCAAAATAACTATCAAATGCAAACTTAATGTTAAAGAAGAATGACTCATAAATGAATTTTAATTCTTGGAATTTAGTTTTCTATCAATTTTGATATCAATATAATATATATTTTATGTCTGTAGGATTAACTTTTTAAATTTGTTCATTATTTGTCATTTCTTCTAATGAAAACTTTTACAATATATCTGTGTAGTTATTATACTATATTATTGATCATTAACTAATTATGTTGATCGCTTTTAAGTTTAACATTTTATCGTAAATGCTTCTACACAATCTCTGTCTAGTTGTTATATATTATTGATAATTAAGTACTTCATATTGATCGTTCCTCTTAAGTTTAACATTTTATTGTAAATGCTTCTACACAATCTCTGTCTAGTGTTATATATTATTGATCATTAAGTAATTCATATTGATCGTTCCTTTTAAGTTTAACATTTTTGTGTAAATGCAACACAATCTCTGTCTGGTTGTTATATATTATTGATTATTTAGTAATTCATATTGATCGTTTCTTTTACGTTTAACATTTTATTGTAAATGCTTCTACACAATCTCTGTCTAGTTGTTATATATTATTGATCATACAGTAATTCATATTGATCGTTCCTTGTAAATTTATCATACCATTGTGAATACTTTTTTTAGTTACTTATAATTGTAAAATTATAATACTTATTATTACGTATATATTGATTATAACATTTATAAAAAATTTAATTGTTATGTAAAAATGTTTTTGATATATTTGAAAATATATTTTGTACTTCGTATGTTTTTTTTCTCATTTCCAATATAAGAAATTACTTAGGTTTCTTATTTTGAATTACGTATGCAAACCATATCTAGGAATAATACCAGCGGTTGATTTATATCCTGGACAAGTGTTGCCTCCTTCAGATCGCTAAAAATATTAAAATGGAGGTAATGTGAAATGGCCCGAGATAGCGATCTATTTATGTTTACTTATCTATGGTTTAACTCTCAAGTTGAGGTGCGATGTGGGTTGCCAGGTCGCTACAATATGATTATTCCTCTCTTGTTTGTATTTATAGTACTCCTCATCGCCCGGCAAATATGAAGACATTTTCATAATTTTCAATACCAAGAACAAGCATTAAAGAGCATTGCCATGACAACGCTATTTTATGAGCTCTGTTACGGCAGAATTGCCCCATACATTACATCTCCAGATATTTTCCTTTTGAGTCTGGTCGGCTGGTCTTCCTGGTATAAATGGCATGCTATTTGGTTAGGATGGAAGTCATTTCTATTCTTATAATTACAGGCAACCATCGATATATGTTCTTGAATTGTCGGCATGGCCGTGTTTTTGTGGAGGATCTATATTGGCGTGTAGTGAGGAGCGTTTAATATTTGCCGCAGGAATTTGTTTTGTGCTCGTTGTATTGCTCTTCTCAGCAGTGATTTATATTTATATCTATATTTATATTTATATTTATATCTATATTTATATTTTGCCGCAGGAATTTGTTTTGTGCTCGTTGTATTGCTCTTTTCAGCAGTGATTATATTTATATCTATATTTATATTTATATTTATATCTATATTTATATATATTTGTATTTATATTTATATTTATATCTTGTTCTGTAATTACATGATTGTACGTGTTTTTAATAAAATATAAATCTATTGTTCAATGTTAATTAAAGTCCAAGATCTTCGCATGAACGCGGAAGCACGCCATTCCGGGAATTTATCACGTCCAATACGTAATATATAGAATCAAAATTAGCATTGTAAACTAGAGTAGTCTTAGAATATCTTACGTAAAGATTATGTCTGTTTAATAATAATAATAAGAAATAAATAAAGTGTATAATACTACAAGTGAATTTTATATTGGAAACCAGAAGTCTATCTCTTTCAGCTAATATCTTACTGAAAGGGCCCACTATTCTGAAGAGATCTATTATCAAACCAGTGACTCAAAATTACTCCTACTACTCGACCCAAGGCACCAGGAAAGGGTTGGACGGACTTATCACCTTAGTGGATAAAGAATCTACTGTAGTTACCACTAATCTGGATTGTGGCTCTACCAACATCGGACCCCCCCAACCCATACCTAACCTTTTAACCAACTACATATATCATATCATGTGTGTCAAGCGGTGGATTTCCTTATATTGAGTGTTAGTTTTGTAAATTGTGCCTAAGTGAAGTGGATCTTTATTACATCTTTCACATTGGGCAAGAACTTCTACCCCCGAAAAATGGCAACCAGCTCACCGAAGAAAACATCAACATCAACATCAACAGTTGAAAATTGCAGACAGGACCTTAATGCAGCTACTCGTTTGGATCTTCATAAATTAACTCTTAATAAGTTAGGAGGGGCTGCCTTTCAATACATAAGGCGATCTGGTGATGTGGGCTGGGAGGAACTCAAAAGTCTTCTCCTAAATAGGTTCGGTGAAAAACGATCTATGGCAGAGTTGACAAATCTAAAACAATATCCTGAGGAGAATGTTAGGACCTTTTCCGGTAAAATAGAAAGACTTCTTGGATAGTGCCAAAGCGACTGTACTAGAAACAGCGCATAACGAACTGGCTTTGACAGTTTTTTATAAACGGGCTTAGACCGGAGATTAGGTTGCCGGTTAGAGCCGCTAGGCACAACGATTTGCAGGAGGCAATATCGATGGCTGTTCAAGAAGAGAGGAATCTGGAGCGGACGAGACGACAAGAAAAGAAGATAAAAACGGGGCTTACCTGTATTCGATGGCCCAAAAGAACTACAAATTTATTCTGTAAAAGGTGCAGAATTCCAGGACACAATCTATCCAACTGTAGGCGCAGAACCATATTTGAGGTGGATCGTCCAGCCCGGGAACCTCCAAACAATAGGCAGAGCGAGCACCATTCTAGCAACCCAGCGAACCGACCTTCCACTTTGGGCGCTTCATCAGACCATGTGCCGAGCGGTTCGAAGCCAAAAAACTAATATACGCCAGGGGTATAGATGACCAAGAATACACCTGCGCAAATAGGGTATATAACGTATCGCACAATAGAACAATTCATAGCAACTTGGTCAATATTAAAATAGGAAACAGACAATGCCGACTCATCATAGATTCAGCAAGTGATGTGTCTATATTGAAAAATAATAATCTCTTACCCCATTGTACAAAAACTGCAGAAGTATCACGCTTAAAGGGCATTACGTGCACACACTAGGTTCGACATTATTGAGTTTCCAACTCGGTAATGTTAACTTGGAATACAAATTCACCGTCATTCCCGATAACGTTGATATTTACGCGGACGGAATAATGGGATTGGATTTCCTTTTGAAGTACAAAGCCCGACTGGATTTTTGCACTAATACGTTCGCGTTGATGGTCAACGACAACTGGTTAGTGTTCCAGTGGGCGGTACAACAACACCGATATGGCGCATTATTCTGCTGACTCTGAAAAAACTACGCAACTTGTCGGCGACGACATCGCGGTTTGAGCGCATAGTAAACAAACGAAGAAATCGATGTACTAATAAACAAAAATGTGAATCGGAAAAGTTTTTTACAGATTTAGATAAGGGAACAATTCAGTCGTCAGAGCCAACTAATAATAATACACAAGGCACAAGAGATAGTTTTGAAAGAATAGGTGACTAGGGTCAGAAAATCCTAATAGGAGTAGAGACGCTTTTGTGATTCTTGATGATAAAATTGCAATATGGCTTTAAAAGCCTTTCCAAAGACAGAAAATTTGGAGAATATTAAATTGGCAATAAATGCCACATCTCAGGCAAAAACGCCTGCTAATAGTCCAAAAAATTCAGATTGCCGCAAACCTAGCGATATAGTGGATCTAGAGGCTTCTGTTAATCATATAAAGGACAATAGGGTAGTAGAAACCCAAATTAATCGTCGTAGGGATAATTTATCCACGACCAATAATTCAGCTGGAATCTCTTATAATAAATCAATAGATGACTTTAATATAGCACATGTAATTCCTCCTAGAACTGAAATGGTTCTTTCATTCGCAACAGACAAAGTAGGTGATCTGTTCTGCGAGTCTGCTGAGATTTTGGAGGGTGTTTATATTGCTAAATCTATTCTGAAATCCCTTGATAATAATATTTTTGTAAAAATATTGAATACAAATGATCATGAAGTAAATATTGATAAGAATTTTATATTTCCGAATTTACATAAACTTGAAGATTATCAAATACTTAAGCTAAATAATGATGTAGTAAATTGTAATTATGATCGTATTAAAGCAGTTAAAGAATGATAGTATCCGCACCGATCATATGAATTCAGAAAAAAAAGATTCTATTTTAAGTATATGCGAAGACTTTTACGACTTGTTTTATTTAAGTGGTGACACATTAACATTTTCTACTTCAATTAAACATTCTATCACCACTACTTCAGAAAAACGAATTTATTTAAAACAGTACAGGCTTATCCATGCTCAGCAACCAGAAATTCAGAAGCAGGTAGATGACATGCTACAGAACGACATTATAGAAACAACCGACAGTCCTTGGAACTTTCCTCTTTTAGTTGTTCCTAAGAAACAGGATATAGACGGGAACAGGAGATGGCGCGTTTGTGTTGATTTCAAAATTGAATGAAAACACAATCAGCGATACATATCCGTTGCCGAATATAAACAGCGGAATCAAATCAATACACAAGGTTATATTTACCCTAAAACGTAAATCGGATTTCACGAAAAACGCTGAATATCACTCAACAATACAAACTATAGAAAATGGATACAAATATATTTATTTAATAACACACAATGAAAATGAAACGGCCAAATTGAAGGATTTATTTCAATGCATAGACTCTTTAAAAAATCTAGCTGAATCTAAAGAAATATGACAATTGCATGTTGCTAATCCTATTAAACTAGGCGAATACAAGAATTTAAAGGCTGAGGAAATACTGATAATATTAAGATTTATATTCAAAGATACAGACATTAAAATAAAATTCTATAATGATGTTATAAAAACCAATTTGAATAATGAAGAAATTAATAACATTTTGGAAAAATTTCATGACAATCGAAGCAGGAGGCCACATGGGCATAGCTAAAACTTACAATAAATTAGAGAATTCTATCTATGGCCCAATATGAAGAACGACATAGAAAAATATATAAATAGATGTGGAAAATGTCAAACGAGTAAAGCATAAAAAAATACACGAGAACCGATGCTTATAACTACAACTGCTGCATATGCTTTTGAAAAAATAAGTTTAGACATTTGTGGCCCATACCCCGTTTCAAACAATAATAACAAATATATGCTGACATTTATTGATGATCTAACAAAGTTTGCAGGGGCCATTCCTATACCAAATCAGGAGGCTAGAACTATAGCTGTAGCATTTGTAAACGAGATAGTCTTGAGATTTGGCATACCAGAAGCTGTCTTACAGATAGGGGAACAAATTTCATGAGCTCCGTATTTAGAGAAACCTGCAAACTTATAAAAATAGAAAAGGTTGACATATCAGTATATCATCCGGAATCAAATGCGTCTCTGGAAAAATGTCACCACATGTTTTTAAACTATGTACGGTCGTACATAGGAAAAGATGAAAAGACGTGGAATACATGGATTAATTACGCCGTTTTTGTACATAATACTACTCCACATTGTTCTACAAAATTTTCGCCTTTCAAACTAGTATACGGGAGAAAAATTTATTTACCAACGTTCGTAAATAGGGAACCCAAGACCCAGAATACATACGACAATTTTGCTAACGAAATTAAAACTAAATACAGAAGGTAATCGCGATAGCACGCGAGAATCTTATCAAACCTAAAGAAAAATCTAAAGAGCGTTATGATTCATACGTTAAGGAATCAAATTTCAAGTTGGAGACTTAGTAATTAATGAAAGACAATACACCGTATAAAGGCAAATGCAAAAAATTAATGCCCATTTACAAAGGTCCTTATGAGGTCTTAGAACAAGAAAAGGGTAAATTCTAAACTAAATGTTAAAAGGTTAAACCATAATTATTCATAAAAATAACTTGAAAAAATTTAATGATTGACGTAACTCAACTTATTTCCACTTAAAGTATACATTGCAATATATCGAACGTATAATATTTTATAATTTTATTTTTCTTTAATGAATTTTATTAATTTTCAATCATTTATAATCATTTATTTCTAACTATTATTCAACCACATAAGACTTCATTAGTTTTATAAGTAAACCTAAGTTAATTATTTTTCTACTTTCAAATTTCTCTAAGAACAAGTAAATTTTGTAAATGTAAAGTAATTAATTATAGATTTTTTTTATTAATTATTATTGCATTATGAATAAAAAGCATTTCAATACATCTAATTTCTTATAGTAATTGAAAAATAATTTTTTTTAACACTAAATTGATAAATTGATTTTTTTTTATTTTTATCAAATACTAAAAACAGAAACTCTTAAAGTAATTGCTTTACTTTGCTTGTAATCTTTATCATATTTCTGTCTGAAATTTGACTAAAGAAATATTATATGAATCTTGGTTTATAATTTTATAACGATTGAACTTGGTTTACTTATTATTTTTCAACATATCAAATAATTATTTGTTTTTTTTTATAGAAGTCTAACTTTTATATAAAACTAGTAATTTTTTTTTGCACCTACTAATTTACAGAATATTACATGTATATACGTTCGGTATTGCATATGATTTGTTCGATTAATTAACATTCAGTTAGAAATAATAAATTAAAATATTTACGAATAAATTGCAATAGAAAATACGTCAATCAATATTTAAAATATAATCATTAATTATAAGCGCAATAATTAATTAATAAATAAAAATTAATCTACAAAACATAAAATCACAACCATAATTTATAAATCATGTATTCTCCCACGGATAATTCTGTTCATTGACGGAATTACAAATTTCCCGAATCCCAGAGATCTGAAGTTATTGGAAAAAGCAGGACCTGACTTTTAATTCTTCCCAACAGGATGATTGTGGATTACTTATTACTGATTTTGTCTACCCTGATGGTTCCAGATGTGATTAGTGTTAGAACAAAATATCGAGTACTGAGTAAATATCGATACTTTGCGGTCGATAGTGAGTACTTTTGCCATCGATTTTTTAGCTCGATCTATTTTCCAATATCAATTCTTTTCGTCGATAGTACTCAAAAAGAATCGACAGCGTAATCTATGAAACCACTCATCGACCAACTATGAACACCACTCATTGCAAATGCAATACAATAGTCTCTCTAGGTGGTCGTAACTGTTCAAAGAATTGTCCAAAAACGATCCCTCAGGGTCATCAGTCTCAAAAACCCAAAATGAATATGACCACACTAAAAATAAAGATGTTTATTTATTATTCTTATGTAAAATGAAACGGATTTTAAAATACCTTAAATGTTTTATAAAAACATATTCAACAAATAAAGTATGATTATTTTGCGTTTACTATATTTTGATTCTTTTTTACGCAAAATACTAATACATAGAAATTGATGAATATTATTATTTGAAATAATTATATTTCGATTCTTTTTTACGCAAAATACTAATATATAGAAATTGATGAATATTATTATTTGAAATAATTATATTTCGATTCTTTTTTACGCAAAATACTAATATATAGAAATTGATGAATATTATTATTTGAAATAATTATATTTCGATTCTTTTTTACGCAAAATTCTAATACATAGAAATTGATGAATATTATTATTTGAAATAATTATATTTCGATTCTTTTCTACGCAAAATACTAATACATAGAAATTGATGAATATTATTATTTGAAATAATTATATTTCGATTCTTTTTTACGCAAAATACTAATATATAGAAATTGATGAATATTATTATTTGAAATAATTATATTTCGATTCTTTTTTACGCAAAATACTAATACATAGAAATTGATGAATATTATTATTTGAAATAATTATATTTCGATTCTTTTTTACGCAAAATACTAATACATAGAAATTGATGAATATTATTATTTGAAATAATTATATTTCGATTCTTTTTTACGCAAAATACTAATATATAGAAATTGATGAATATTATTATATTTAGATTCTTTTTTACGCAAAATACTAATATATAGAAATTTATGAATATTATTATTTGAAATAATTATATTTCGATTCTTTTTTAACGCAAAATGCTCATGTTTTGAAATTTTTGAATTTCAACATGCAAACATATGGTTTTGAGTTTCTCGGAACCATTTAAACTTTAAATCCCATCGCTCTGAAGGGATGCTTCTCTACAAGTGTCGAAGATAATATATCTTGACCGTCATTAAACTGAATGTTTATTGCTTTCCTAAGAGGTTTTTTAAAGTTGCTAAAATTATTCATACAAAAATATTCAACAATTATAAAATATTATTTTACTTAAAAATATTAAAAATATTATTGTGCTTAAAAATACTTAAAAAGTATTGCTTTTTGAATATAGTATCAGACTATTATATTGTTTTAATCAAAAATACTCAACTATTATAACTTGTCTTTTTTTCGAAAAATTATAGAATTTGAAAGTAGTATTGAAAAATTACTGTTAAAATACAAGCAATAGAATTCATTCTAATATTGTGATATGATATTCAATTAGTTTTAGATCTTTGTTGCACTTATGTTTGATTTTTATGAAAAGTACTCAAAATTCGATATTAAGTACTATCGATACTTTCGCCACGATATTTTTTTGGCATCGATATTTTGATTAGATACTTTTCAAAGTACTCAATATCGATCTTTTGCCTCGATACTTCTAACACTAGATGTGATGGGTCCCCCGAACTTTAACATCACAAGAATAGTAAGTCCGGGTATTTATTATGAGAAAATTGGCATAGTGGAACTGTGTAGCGACTATTTCGATATCATTATCTCACATGATCTTATAGAATACAAGTTAAATTTGAAGAGAATTATTACTACTTTTGATATAGTCCAAGCTAGATGTAATGCATCAGAGTACCAGCAAACATGCAAGCCATTCTTAGAGTCGTCAAGAAATATTTTAAAGACTGTTATAAATCAAAATGACATCATTTTAGACCTCATTCAAGATACAGGTTCGGTTAGAGAAAAACGTGCACTTTTAAACATAATCGGATCCATTTCCAAACAGCTGTTTGGAACTCTAACCGAATCTGACGCGGAATATTTTGATGAACATATTAGACTTTTTTTTTTTTTTTTATTTATTTTACATGGCTGTGGATCTTGCGATCATTACGCCAGTTATAATTTTACATTATTGTGTATTTATACAGTAATTTTACTATTATCTATAAAACTATATACAATTTTATATAAATCTACATTATTACTAGATATTAATACTTGTGTGTTTACTGGAAATATAATATTTTTTTTGCAGTTTCTGATACATATTTCTTCTTGGATTCTCATACATTCTGCATTCCCAGAACATATGATCTATTGTCTCCGGTTCGTCACCACATTGGCATATATAATCTTGGATTATTCCCAACCTCCAGAGATGAATCTTGCACATTGTATGCCCCAGCCTTAATCTTGTAATTGTTGATACGAATTTCCTACTGCTTGTATCATTTTTGAACCAGGTTGTTTGAGATACCTTTTCTTTTGACAGGGCATAAATTATACCCTTGCTTTTTGTTGACGTTGAAAAGTCTTTTTGCCACACATCTATGCTCCGCTCTTTGATTAAATTTTTCAGCTCCAACGCAGGTATTTTTTCACATTGTACTCCAATTTGACCAGCTTCTTTTGCAAGAGTATCAGCAATCTCATTTCCTGTGATACCTGAATGTCCCCTGATCCACGTCAATATTAAAGAATTTATGCCATTATTTATTGCATTCATTTTATTTATAATTTCTATTATCATGTCATTTGATCTTCTATTTGGGTTCGCTATCGCTGATATACATGCTTTGCTGTCACTAAATATAATTGTTTTCGTGATGTTTTTCTCCCACGCATAATTTACAGCACAGTATATAGCCACCATTTCTGCTGTGTAATTAGACGCATAATTTGGTAGCTTAATTCTCTTACTAAAATTGTGATATGGCACAAATATAGCGCAACCACAACTGTACCCTGCTTTAGATCCGTCTGTGTAAATGTGTACATATCCTGGCCATCTTCTAGCCACATTATTTTGAAATTCTTTATTTTTTGCGGTATCATTCAGATGTATCAAGTGAGTTAAATCCATATCCATTACTATGCAATATTTTGTTGATGTGTATTCATTCGTGAGATGATAAATTGGAAACTTTTTATTCATTATTACATCCTCTTCGTATGGTTTCAGCTCATAAAAGCTATTTATCAAGGGTGGGATTGGTCTATTTCTCCAATATATATTGGTAAAATGTAGCCTCGCTAATACTTCTAATTGTTTAGGTATATCATCACATGCTCCATTATATTTTTTTATTAAGAATCTATTTGATAGGATCTGCTTTCTAATGCTTAGTGGAGGTTCACCTGCTTCAGCTATTAATGCATTCGTTGGAGTTGATCGAAATGCCCCCAAACATGTTCTTATCGCCGAGTATTGAATCCTGTCCAACTTTTTTTGGATATTCGTTGAGAGTGCTCCATATATAAAGTAACCATAATCTATTTGTGATCTTATTAAACTTCTATATATATTGAGACAAGTTTCTGGGTGAGCCCCCCATTTCATGCTTGTTATTTTTCTGAGAACATTTAATCCTTTTTCACATTTGCTTAATATATCATCTACATGCTTTTTAAAATTCATTTTCTTATCCAAATTGATGCCAGAACTTTAATATTTTCTTTTATTTGTATCTCCTGACATCCTATCCTTATTTGTCTCCTAGTATGTTCTTTTCTGTGTCTGGTAAAGATAGCTGCAGAAAACTTATCCTGTGATAAATTCAGGTTATTGTCCAATAACCATCTTCTGCTCTCCTCGATAGCATTGCTCATCGATGAAATACATCTATCCATAGTTGGACAAGATACATACAGATAAATGTCGTCTGCATATTGCAATTTTTTAACATTCGGTTCTGTTACTACTTTAAAATCTGCCATGTATATATTAAACAAGATGGGGCTCAATATTGAACCCTGAGTGAGACCTTTGTTCATAACTCTAGGGCCAATTAGACCTGAGTCGGTTCGAATATATAATTGTCTAAAAGATAGTAAATTAATTATCACATTAATTAATTTGTGTGGTAAATTTAAATGTTTTAATTTTTTCTCCAGTATATTGTGATCTACATTGTCATACGCCTTTTCTATGTCCATCGAGACTACCAACATATATTGATTATACGAGTTGGATATATGTATATCATTTGTTAATTTGCTCAGTAAGTCCAACGTACTTTTCCCTCTCCGGAAACCAAACATAGAATTATTTAAGACTTCTTTATTTTCAATATATCTATCTATTCTCTCTTTTACAATTCTTTCAAAAGTTTTAGCGATGCATGATATTAAGGAAATGGGTCGATATGAGTCTATTTCCAAGGGTCTTCTGTGTGGCTTCATACATGGAACTATTATAATTTTCCTCCACTCTTCGGGAATCCAATTATTTGCTATGATTTGGTTGAATACAGTTAGTAATTCAATTTTCATTTCCGTAGGCCAATTTTTTATCATCGTATACGGTATATTGTCATATCCAGGAGCCGTATTTTTCCTCTTTTTTAATGCATCCTCTAATTCCTCTAATTTGAAATTTCTTGTCAGTGCGCTTTCTTCACAATATACTCCTATATTTTCTTTACGATTGTCCGAAACAAAGTCTGGTGCATAATTTTGTAATAGTAATTGCCCAAATTCTTTTTTAATTTTTTGTGTTGTGTTTATAATGTTATTTTTATTTTTAAAAAGTTTAATTTTGTTCCAAATTACTGCGGGACTCATGTCCTGATTGATGGAATTAATGAAATTCAGCCAACTTTCTTTTTTCTTGTTTTTCAAAAACTTTTTAGTGCGTGCATTGATTTTTTGGTATTGTATGAAGTTTTCGTAATTACAATGCTGACGCATCTTTTTATATGTTGTTCTTCGATCTGAAATGGCTTTTTCGCAATCTTGATCCCACCATATCGCTGGCTTAAAAATCGGTCTCTTGATTTCTTTATATTGTTTTATATTTTTCTCTGCAGATTTTTCGGTAATCTGTATGATACGTTTATATCTCGCTGTTATATCGTCTGAGATTTGTCCTGTTTGGATATATTGCATAATATCTCGGGAGTATCCCTGCCAGTTAGCAAATTTTATATTCCACTTTTTTGTAGGGCGCGTTCTTATGACCGAAGGCACCTTTATCTCCAAAGTTATTGTTATAGGCAAATGATCCGATCCCAATACCTCTTGGCATACATCCCATTTAATAGTATCTATAAAATTTCCTGAGCACAGTGTTAGATCTATGTTCGTAGCACTCCTGTATTTATTTGCTACTGTAGTAGGACGTCCGTCATTAAGAATTAATATTGCGTTGTCCTCTATGATTTCATATAACATATTACCTTCCCTGCTATTGTATTTGCTTCCCCATGCCATATGATGACAATTAAAATCGCCAGTAATTAAAAAGCTCATGTTGATTGTTGAGATAGTGTCCTTGATATCTGAAAAATCTAATTCTGTTCTAGTAGAGCAATATACTGAGAGAATGCAAAATGGAGTATCTGTTTTAATTATGGCGGCGCATATTGGTATATTCTCATTATTGTTGACTGAAGGAAATTCCTCACAATTTATGTCATTTCTAACAATGATTGCTGCTCCTCCATATCCATCTTCCCTGTCTTTGCGAAACATTCGATATCCTCTGAAAGAGTATTGATATTGCGGTTTAAACCATGTTTCAGTGAAAGCCGCGATTGAAATTTCATTTTCATAAAGGAAATGTTCAATACTGGCCTTATTAGCTGTAACAGATCTGCAATTAATTTGTAGTATTTTTATTTTTCCAGTCATTTATTTGTCATATATTATTTTTGTCATCTATCCATATCTTTAATTAACTCTTTCAGAATTTTTAATGTGTAATCTTTTTTCTTTGATATGTTAATAATTAATTCTTCGATTAATTTATCGAATGGAATTTCACCTTTCTCACTATTGATATGTGAGGAAGATTTTGGTTTTGTGTTAATATTGTACTTAAATTTGTACCTGTTTCGCTCCTGTGTACTGGACATATTTTCGATTGTTTTGTTGTTGTCACCATAATTTGTTACGTTTATGGAATTGCTATTCCTATATGTCTGTTTAGATATTGTTGTTGAAGGCTTCGTGGTTACTAGCTGTTGATTTATTTCTGCATGTTTTTCCTGCTGCGTATTGGGCAATTCAGGAAATTTCACTTTGTTTCTGATTTCTATGTCCGGATTTATGACGTTGGCATATGTTCTATTGTTTATAAACGCCCTGGCTTCTCTGAAACTTATGTTATTTTCGTTCATTATATTTTTAATTTTCATATGAAACAAATATTTTTCACACTTTTTATCTATGGCTTGATGCTCCCCATTGCATAACGCACAAATCGGATTCTTATCTTTATTTACACAATCCTTGAAACTGTGTTCTTGTGCACAATAGCTGCACCTCGCTTTACCTTTACACTGGCTAGTCACGTGGCCCATTCCTTGGCATTTAAAACATTGTGTCACTTTGTTGTAAATTTCGACCCTGCATTTGACAGCGTATATCGAAACACGGTCAGGTAAACGTTGACCTCTGAACGTTATTACGCATACCCTTGTTGGTACTAATGCATTGTCTTGTTTTTTTTTTTATTCTTCTAATATCTAAAACAGGAATTTCTGATTTTATATTTTCCATAATATCTGATTCAGTCATATCGGTGTCGACGTCATATATAACGCCCTTCCTAATCAACATAGAAATAGGTATATATGCTTTCAATTTCTTTTCCATAAATAATTTCTCATTAATTATTTTATTGGCAGCGTCATATGTATTAAACGTAATTTTAATTCTGTTAATGCCTATGGATTTTATTTCTGTAATATCGTTTTTATATTGAGGTAAACTGCTAAATAATATTCTGCCTATTGTCATTTGATGTACTGTATTTTTATCTACTGATTCAACATATATGGTAAATGGACCCATATCATTCTCGGAATACTTCATTGATTTGTAATTATCGCCTTTTATACTTGAGTTCATATCCTGATTTTTATCATCGTTTTCATTTTTACTTACATTTTGATCATTATTATTTTCGCCTTCTTCCATTTCTTCTGCCCAATTTTGTGTATTATTTTTTTTATTACCTTCACTATCATTAACTGTTTTATTGTTTGATTGTTGTTTTATTGCATTTTTTAACATTTCATGATTTATTTTTTTAGTTGCCTTACTTTTACTATTTATTTCTTTTTTATTCACTTTAGTTAAATCACTTTCCATTTTATTAATTTTGCTAATAGCATTTTTTAACGTTTCCGATGTTAATAATCTACTCGTATCACCTGCTACACTTATACCGATTTTATACACATTGTCTATGTCGTCCGACTGGGCATCGGCTTCGCCGTATGGCCCTGATTCCATTATGTAATTTTAGACGAATTAAATTTGTTTTCGATTATTCCACGATCTGTACGCTTCGAGAGCTCAATACCGAATCCGTATTAGACTTTCTAAAATAATCAAAATCATTTATTGAATTCAAACAAACAACAAATTGGAATTTATCAGTCTGAATTTAAGATTTTAACAAATTTAACTAATCAAATAAATAAGTTATCTGACGAAATTGAATCTAACTTTGATAGTATTAAGACATTAATAAATTTATAACAACACATAATAATAGATTCATATGGGAAATAACTAAACCAATTTCTTATTTAAGACAGGGAGAGGATTGTGAGAGCATGATGTTTACATCGAAGGAGAAAATTCCGAACTCTTGTGAAACCAAATTATTAAAAATTAATCACACATTGTTTTTTGATTTGTACACCAAAGGCACTTGTGGGTTTGTTTGTTCCGAACAGGAAGAACTGAGAATCTCTTGCAGAAATGCGAGAGATATCGTGCAGATTTCTGGTACGGGATTAATAAACATTGCTGACGGTTGTAAAATTGTTGGAAATAATTTTATAATAAAAAGTAGATCAAGAATACAAAACAATGTTTCAACAGCTTTTATGAGTTCTATCCAAATAAACGGAATTGACCTGGAAAGTGAAAACGTCATGCTCGACACAATTCCGAAACATCATACATTTTCTAAAAGAATAATTGATGACAATCTTTTAAAACAATATTCAAAAAGCATAAATAAAATGCAAGTAGAAATGGGTCAGATAATTACGCAAAAACCTACACAATCAGTGAATGCGTATCTGATTGGTGGAATTATTGCCTGTTTAAGTATTTTAATAATAATACTCGCGTATAAGTCCTACATACGTTCTGAAAGCCAAAACACCGAGACCCACGAGTTGCACAACCTGGCCGCTTGAATGCAATTTCAACATTAAGAATAGTGGCAAATGAATATGCTATGTATGTAAACACAACTACTTGTTGTTATGGTATTTCGCTGTATCACGAAAACCAAATTATTGAAATTGTAAACTTAAAATTTATTATGTCAAATAGCAATGTTAATGAACTATAGAGATCATTATGCAGCGAAATATTATGGCAACATTGAATATGCAATTTTGTAAATGATATTGCTAAGAAAATTATAAATTTATTTTTTTTATTTTGAAAAATCTATTTTACAAAATATAAAAAAAACATTGTATTAATGATATTATTTCGATAAAAATCATTATAATTTTATTTTATTTGAAAATCTTTGTACAATATCAATATTATTTTATTTTTGCAAAATATAGAACATTGTATTAATGTTATAAACTTGATAAAAATCATTATAAATTTATTTTGAAAATCATTGTACAATATTAATATTATTTTATTTTGTATTAATGTTATAAATTGTTAAAAATCATTCTTAAACAGAAAATAATTGTATGTTAGTTAATTAATGTTCTTGCTTCAGAATTATCTTTATTAGAATTAGAATTATAATTTTTAGAAATTGAAAATTTAGAAATTAGAAATTTTAAATTTTTATAATTTAGTAGAAGTTATACATTAAAATAATTACATCACAAATAATTTTCAAATTATAGAAAAAAATGTAAGATAGTTGAGAATAACTATCATGAAATAAAAGTAGCAGCATTAAATTATGCATTATGTCAGTATTACTATTATATTTTTATAACAAACTATTATTATTATTTTTCATTTATCGAGGACGATAAATTGTTTTAGAGGGGAGGAACCCCAAATAAATTGTAATTTCTTTTTTTCTTTTTAATTGTTAGAAGACTAACAATAGATCTGCTCAAGCCTTTACCACCAAAGCGTCTCAAAAAAAGAATCTGCAATGATTTACTACAGAATATAACATAACTTCTAGGAAGGCGCTATCGCAGGATAGCGATCCTTCTCACGCAGACAAATAATATATAACTGTAACAAATGTAGCTGAATGTACTTTGTATAGCTTGCTATGAAAAATAAATAAAAAAAAGAAGACTAACAATATTCTTTAGGGGTGGCGTGTTCTGTAATAACATGATTGTACGTGTTTTTAATAAAAATATAAATCTATTGTTCAATGTTAATCAAAGTCCAAGATCTTCGCATGAACGCGGATGCACGCCATTCCGGGAATTTGTCACGTCCAATACGTAATATATAGAATCAAAATTAGCATTGTAAACTAGAGTAGTCTTAGAATATCTTACGTGAAAATTATGTCTGTTAAATAATAAAAAGAAGAAATAAATAAAGTATATAATACTACAAGTGAATTTTATATTGGAAACCAGAAGTCTATCTCTTTCAGCTAATATCTTACTAAAAGGGCCCACTATTCTGAAGAGATCTATTATCAAACCAGAAACTCAAAATTACTCCTACTGCTCGACCCAAGGCACCAGGAAAGGGTTGGACGGACTTATCACCTTAGTGGATAAAGAATCTACTGTAGTTACCACTAATCTGGATTGTGGATCTACCAACATCGGTCCCCCAACCCATACCTAAACCCTACTACCAACTACATATGTCATTTCAATCGATATTTATATTTATATTTATATACGGATTACAACCCCAAAGTTGTAATCCGTAGGTCCACACGGGTTTGATCACCGCCTTCTATATAAGTAATTGGTTGTAAGTTGATAATTCTGATTTTCTGTTTACGAACCAATAATAATTTTTGAAGATTAGATCTATTTGTTGTCTTTTGTATGTGTATTTTCCAGTTTAGTTTCCTGTCTAAGTGAAAGCCAGATACTTTATTGATTCTTTGGGCGGAATAATTGCATCGTTGAGTACAACTGCGAGGCAAGTTAGGACGCGAAGCGTGAGAGTGATATGAACTGATTTTGTGCTATTTACTTCTATCCTTCACAATGAAAACCATTTCTCAGCTAAGCTGAGATGGTGCTGAAGACTGCTGGAAGCTGCAGTTGGATCTTTGTTTGTGGCGATAATGCACGTATCATCAGCAAATGTGGCTACACTCGTGTCACTTGAACTTGGAAAATCAGCTGTAAAAATTTTTCTATTTTATACATAGGATTTTATTAATAGGAATAAAGAATTTGGTAAACATCTTTTAACTTTATACATTAGTCCGGTATATCATACATTGTCAAATGCCTGCTTGAGATCCAAAAACGCCGCAGAACAGTACTCTTTTTTATGTAGTGCATTGTTAATTACGTTTATTATCCTGTGAATTTGCTCAATTGTTGAATGCTTGTCTAGAAACCCAAAATGATGATTCGGAATAAAACTTTGTTCTTGTTTGGAAAAGTTTTTATTCTCAGTATAGAGTTATATATTATTGTGAGCATTCTAATAGCTTTTCTTTGAAGTTCTTTTAACGTTCTGGTCTGGTCCAGGTGATTTTATAGAATTTGCTTTTGCAATTTCTTAAGTTACTTCAGCCGCAGTAAAACGATTAACAATATGAGACGGTGAGTCCTGAAGAAAATCATAAATGAATTGTTCATCATTAGAGTTGCATTTACGTGAAAATGGCTGAAATGTGAGGCGCAGGTGTTCGGCGAATGCATCAGTTTTTTTTCTGGACTCCTTGCCCGTGAACCGTCTCCATATCTTAATGGAGGAATTGGTACAGTTGGTCATTTTAATTTTTTGGTTGCTTTCCAAAGCGAATATTTTGTTTCACTACTTGCATAAAGATTATGTAAGTAGTTTTCAAAATAATCATTTTTCAGGCCCCTGCACGCCCTGTTAAATTTTCTTTTAACTTCCTGTGATCTAGTTATTTGTCAAATTCTTCTTAATTTCTTTTTCTGCGCAATGATTTTTTCTAATATCTATGGGCCCAGAGTGACTGTGATTGTGATTTAGAATAGGAATATTTAACAGCTGCAATTAGTGTATTTGTGAAGTTGTTGATACCGATATTCAAATCATTCTGACTTTTTAATGGAATATTACAGTTAATGGTGTTTTCTATGTGTTCTTGAAAAAAATCGGTAAATTTGTTTGTAAGCGAACTCATAACATTCGTTGGAGTATTAGTGGAGTATTTAAGAATTACTCCATTATTTAAGATTCGTAATAATGAGGAAAAGTGGTGATTAGGAAAAGGCAGGTCCAGCCGTCTCGAAGATATATAGGATAAGGTTGCACAGCCCTGGCGTACTACGTCAGGTTGCGCGTCCCTGTCATGCACCGTTATCCTGTGGTATAAAACCACAGCGCAGCAATACTAGGCCCTTCACTTGCCTGCCCAAACTCACAGTGGATTCAAGAAAGAGAAGAAGACGTACTTCGCTACATTGGTGACCCCTGACGTGAGAATAGTTGAGCATGTCAAAACCGGAGAAGCCAGAGAAGCATTTTATGAACACACCACTCATTCTCCGCTCTTCATAGATAACGAACGAAACAGGCGATAAGTCGAGTGCGATATGGTTTTTGTTAAAGAATATGATGCCCCCAGTTCGAAGCCACAATAAATAAACAATAAATAATATATATATATATATATATATATATATATATATATATATAATATAGAATTATATAAAGCATTAGAGTTTAAGATTACTGTATGTCCATAATATAATTTCTGTTACTTCCGAGAACATATGTTTATCAACGATAATAAGTTTTTGTATATTTTATGGAAAAATCTTGTCTGCGAAATTGTCACACAACCAACTTTAGGTGCATAATTTATTAAGACATTCGACTTCCGATTCTAATTTTTAAAGCCGATACTTTTTTTTCTAAAATAAATACTACTTTATAATCGTTAAGTTTTTCAATTAAAATTATATTATTTCCGATTCTAATTTCTGAAGCCGATACTTTTTTTAAAAAAATAAATATTACTTTTAATCATCATTTTAATTATTTTTAATAAATACTAACTTATGGTCATTGAGTATTTCTATTGAAATTATTATATTTAAGATATTAATTTCGAATGCCGATACTTCTAAAATAAGTGACTTACGATTGTAGCGGCGGCAGCTTTGTCATTTGATTGTTCCACGCGGATGCCGCGGCGTAAATGAATACTTTCGTCACAAAACAATACTATTATTTACAGTGGCGTAACTAGACCCTCCGGGGCCCGCGGCAAAGTCTTCCGATGGGGCCCCATCGTGGTACTCAATTTTTAATTTATCTAATTTTGTTTGATAAACGTTAATAGTCATATACACGCTATTTTACTACTGGCTAAACCAATTTTTAATAAATTTTATCACAAGCAAACCAACTTCGACTAATTTATATTTTATGGCTTTAAATTATAAAATTACACAAAAGGTAGAAAAGTAAAGTATTGATTTAACGGCATTATTATAATTTACTTGTAATTATATAAAAATAGCAAAAAATACATAAAACTTAATTTTTCTTGAAAATCAAAAATGAAATATTGGTGAATATTTTCAACGTTAGAATAAATGGAAATTAAAAAACGTATTTTTTTAATAAAAATTTAAAACAAATACCACTTTCTTAAATTTATTTATTACATAATCTTCGATTAACAATTTCTTTTTTTACTGTGTTTATGAAAATTTATGATTTAACTGGTTGCTATTGGTATTTTGCCTTGATGCAAGTTACATAAACTTCCCGATATGTGTAAATAATCGACTTAATCAATAAAATATAAATTAATTTATGAGTAATTAAAAGTATTCCGAATGGATTTTTTATACATAATTGAAAAAGAACGAACACCTTAATTTGATGTATTCTCTAAAAGCTTTTAAATTTCTGAAAACGGTTCAGGCGTTTTTGAGAAAACGTCGATCAAAGGTCTAATTTTGACAAATGCCAAAAGTATACTAATTTTTGCAAACTTTGAAGAATTTTTAAAATTAAACGACTTGTCGTAGGTCCGTAATATTTTAGTATGATCTACAAGACTATAATATCTACCGTCAAAAAAAAATCATAAAGATCGTCGTTTTTTTTTAACTTTATTACAAGAAAACGGCCCGGCCGATCTTTACCAAAAACTAATCAGCACGATTCATAACTAATATCTATCGAACGGTTTTTGAATTTTCAAAATCGATTCAGAATTGCGGGCTAAAACGTGGACGATTTTTTTTTCTGCGATTTACAAAGAAATGGCCCGGCCGATCGTAGCACAACACTCAGAAACGCTAGTCCTCATCGAGATACATCGAATGGCTTTTAAATTTTTTAAATCGGTCCAGCCGTTTTTGAGAAAACGTTGATTTACTTCTCCTTCGGGAAGTTAAATAATACCTCTGATTGAAAACAGTATTAAAAAGAATTCATTTTCTCGGCAATCCAATCCTTTCCATACCCTTTGAACGATTTTTTTAACGAAGATGAAGACATTTGTCATCTAGCTTTTTCTTGAAGAAACAATAGTTAAACCCTGCATATATTCAAAATAAAATAAAAATAAAATGTTAACTTCAATAAGCTATTTAGTAAATAAAATCTATACTTACTGCTTTCAGTTGCGTAAAAGTGTCTATTCAGAAGAATTTCCTATTTCCTAGCAAATGGTTCAGAATCTGAACAAAAGTTTTTTTATGGTGTTGATCTAAAAAATAATAATTTTAAAATTTGTTTATTCTGAATTTTTGATGTCTTTTTTATTTAAACAAATTATAGAGCTTTTATTTAATTGATCAGTATCATTGAAAACTTCTATTGTAGCAAAATACTGAAATTTGGAATATATTAATTCATCGGAAGAAACAAGATTTAATTTGTTTAATAATAATTCCAATACTCGATGAAATATATTCACTTTGAACAAACTTTCAGTATTTCGAATATGAATTCTCAAAGCCCAAAGATAATTAATATTTAATATTAATACATAACTATAACAGTAATGTATTCTTTGAATATTGAGAAGGAGCTGTATCAAAAATACGGGGCCCCGGGCCAGGGGAGCCCAACGAGTGTAAGCAGATTGATGAAAAATCTAAAGCAAAACAGTGTTTTATAAAAAATTAAATTACTTGGACGTAATTAGCATTTCCTTCTGTTATCAAGAGGTATTCAACTTCAACTTGTAAGCTAAAGCTTCAAAAAAATGTATTTCTTCTGCAAAATATTTGAGAAAGATTTTAAAACTTTGTGTGTGCTTCACGAACACGACGATATTCAAAATTAAAACTAAAAAAAATACGTAAAATCTTTAGGACAGAAATGTCTACCAGACTTGTCACTATTGTTCCTAGAAACTTTAGAAGATCTAAAGATCAGTTAATAATTTAGTTTTTCGAAAAAAGATAAGGGGAGAATATTTTTATCTTGATGAAAAGCTCGGAGAATTATAGAAAATTAGATAGAAAAATAATTAGAATGATAAATAACTATTCTTTTAAATTTATGTATTTTTATATTTTGTGATAACAAATTTTTTCTTAAGGGGGCCCCAAAACAAATTTTGATACGAGGCCCCGCAAAGGCACGCTACTGATATTGAGAAAAGATGGGTGTTCGATTTTTATCTTAAAAGTCGATAAAGTATAATTTTTTATATATACAATAATAAATTTATTAATTCATTCTTGATATATCATATAAACTAAAGATTTTCCAATACAGATCCATCACGGCCTTTCGCTAAAAAAATCCTTTATCCTATCGCATAAAAGATAAAACACAATACTTTTGCTGTGCGGCGGCGACTCCTTTGGTTTTAACTAACTAAATATTCCGCCGAATGTAAGTTCGATGCAAGCTTGGTTGAATAATTAACTCCGACTTTGAACTTAAAAAATATAAAATATAGGTTTCAAGTGAAATAAAATTTATGTACAATGTAAAAATGTATATCCTTCCGGGGGCCCGTGGCAATTTGCCACCCACGCCACCCTATAGTTACGCCACTGATTATTTAATTATTGAGTATTTTTCCTTTTGAAATAAATTAGCCGATACTAAATTCATAAATGTTTAGTTTTGTCACAAAACGATATTATTTTCTAATTATTGAGTATTTTTCCTTTTGAAATAAATTAGCCGATACTAAATTTATAAATGAATACTTTCGTCACAAAACGATACTATTTTCTAATTAATGAGTATTTTTCCTTTTGACATAAATTAGCCGATACTAAATTCATAAATGAATACTTTCGTCACAAAACGATACTATTTTCTAATTATTGAGTATTTTTCCTTTTGAAATAAATTAGCCGTTACTAAATTCATAAATGAATACTTTTGTCACAAAACGATACTGTTATTTATTTATTGAGTATTTTTTCTTCTGAAATAAATTAGCCGATACTAAATTCATAAATGAATACTTTCGTCTCTAAACGATACTATTATTTAATTATTGAGTATTTTTCCTTTTGAAATGAATTAGCCGACACTAATATTATAAATTAATACTTTCGTCACAAAACGATACTATTTTTTAAATAATGAGTATTTTTCCTTATGAAATAAATTAGCCGATACTAAATTCATAAATGAATACTTTCGTCACAAAACGATACTATTTTCTAATTATTGAGTATTTTTCCTTTTGAAACAAATCAGCCGATACTAAATTCATAAATGAATACTTTTTTCACAAAACGATACTGTTATTTAATTATTGAGTATTTTTTTTTTTGAAATAAATTAGCCGATACTAAATTCATAAATGAATACTTTCGTCTCTAAACGATACTATTATTTAATTATTGAGTATTTTTTCTTTTGAAATAAATTAGCCGATACTAAATTCATAAATGAATACTTTCGTCTCTAAACGATACTATTATTTAATTATTGAGTATTTTTTCTTTTGAAATAAATTAGCCGATACTAAATTCATAAATGAATACTTTCGTCTCTAAACGATACTATTATTTAATCATTGAGTATTTTTCCTTTTGAAATAAATTAGCCGACACTAATATTATAAATGAATACTTTCGTCACAAAACGATACTATTTTTTAAATAATGAGTATTTTCCCTTATGAAATAAATTAGCTGATACTAAATTCATAAATGAATACTTTCGTCACAAAACGATACTATTTTCTAATTATTGAGTATTTTTTCTTTTGAAATAAATTAGCCGATACTAAATTCATAAATGAATACTTTCGTCACAAAACGATACTATTTTCTAATTAATGAGTATTTTTCCTTTTGAAATAAATTAGCCGATACTGAATTCATAAATGTATACTTTTGTCACAAAACGATACTATTATTTAATTATTGAGTATTTTTCCTTTTGAAATAAATTAGCCGACACTAATATTATAAATGAATACTTTCGTCACAAAACGATACTATCTTTTAAATAATGAGTAATTTTTCCTTATGAAATAAATTATCCGATACTAATTTCATAAATGTATACTTTTGTCACAAAACGATACTATTATTTAATTATTGATTATTTTTCCTTTTGAAATAAATTAACCGATACTAAATTCATAAATGAATACTTTCGTCACAAAACGATACTATTTTCTAATTAATGAGTATTTTTCCTTTTGAAATAAATTAGCCGATATTAATATTATAAATGAATACTTTCGTGACAAAACCATAGTATTATTTAATTATTGAATTTTTTTTTTTTGATATAAATCGAATTTGATATTAGTATCGAAAAATTATTGTTTTAAACTTCTCAAAATATTGAAAATGACGCTGATTTATTAGCATCAAATACAGGCAATAAAATTTATCATAATATTGAAATTCGATCTGTAGAGAATTTTAGATCTCTCTTGCACTTATGTTTATTTTTGGTGAAAAGTACTCATTATTCGATACTGAGTAGTATCGATATTTTGCCGCGATTCTTTTTTGGTATCGATGCTTTGCCGCGATTCTTTTTTCAGTACTCGGTATCGATACCTTGCCTCGATACTTCTAACACTAGACACAATACGCAGCCGAGATTGAAGATATTATTTTGAAACCACCAACAGAGAATAAGTATGAAACACTGAAATGTACTCTCATCAAGAGAGTATTGATGTCAGAAGATCGCAAGTTAGAACAGTTACAGTAGATCAGGCGGCTACCAGAAAAAATTCAAGCCATCATATCAGCATACGACCATCTCGAGTTGGATAAAATAGCAGACATGGCGGATAAAATCGCCGATATATCATTGGAGCATCAAATCCAAGCAACTAGTAAACAAATGCCATCCACGTCCAAAGAAATGAATTATACCATTTCAGAACAAATTTTGGAGCTTCAAAGCCAGAACGCTACATTAAATTCGAAGATAGATTTGTTAGCTAAACAAGTTGAAGCCATCACCCAAGCCAAATACCGAACCATACCATCAAGGTCAAAAGTCGTGCATCCATCTCCACGTGGCTATTGCCAGTACCACTCAAGATTTGAAGCTAAAGCACGAAAGTGTAATGAACCTTGTTCATTTAAATCTTTAAACATAAACGACAGTCAATGAATGCGGCGCATTACTGTCAATTAATTAGTTCAACAAGCCGCCTATTAGTAGTTGACAAAGCATCCAAACAAGAATTCTTAGTCGACACGGGCGCGGATCTTTGTGTATACACTCGCAGGAAACTGAAAGGGCAGCATCCGCGTACCGAATATACGTTGTATATGGCAAATAGTGCAAAAATGGCGACCTATGGGACAGTGCAACTAATTTTGAACTTCGGCCTAAAACGCAATTTTTCTTGGAAGTTTGTGATAGCCGACGTCAAAAAACCCATTATTGGAGCAGATTTCCTACCATTCTATAACCTATTGGTAGATCTGCGCAACAAACGGCTACTAGTAGGAGATACGAAAGCACAAATAACGGGAAAAGTAACGGATGCAGTCGTCCCAACTGTTAAAACCCTGCGAAAGGAGCACCACAGCCTATTGCAAGAATTTCCGGATATTACCAGACCTCAAGGAGCACCTCACAAAGTGAATCATTCAACAACACACCATATCAATACAATACCAGGGCCTCCGATTTATTTTAAACCAAGACGACTTAACGCGGAACGCCTCCAAATAGCTAAAACAGAATTTAAAGAAATGGTGAAGCTCGGAATCGCTCGACGATCAAACAGCCCCTGGGCCGCGCCGCTTCACATGGTACCTAAACAAAACCTCGAATGGCGCCTGTGCGGAGATCACAGGGCACTCAACGCTTGTACTATTCCAGACAGATACCCGGTAAAGCACATTTACGATTTTACGCAGCATCTTCAAGACATGAAAGTTTTTTCAAAAATCGACTTGGCGAAGGCTTACAACCAAATTCCTTCAAAGAGGAGGATATACCAAAACAGCAATTACTACTCCTTTCGCACTTTCGAATTTCCTTATATGACCTTCGGACTTCGTAATGCAGGCCAAACCTTTCAATGGTTTATCGACGAAGTCAAACAAGGTATGGATTTTTGCTATGCTTATATCGACGACTTGCTAATTGCTCAAGAAACCAGGAAGAGCATGCAAGGCATCTACGAAGCATTTTCGAGAGACTTCAGCACTATGGTATCATAATCAACTGAGACAAATGCATATTTAGTGTCTCGGAAATTGATTTTTTGGGATACACAGTCTCTAAAGATGGTATACGCCCAATTAAGGAACGCGTGGAAGCTCTTGTAAGAATCAAACCACCTACTACCATACAAGAATTGCGCAGATTCCTAGGAATGATTAATTATTTTCGCAGATGCATTCCCCGCGCGGCTGCAAGCTCCGTTTCAAAAACTGTTAGAAGAACCAAACGTTAAAAAAAACACTATCATAGAATGGAACGAGCAACTACAGCAGGCTTTGTTAATTGCAAAGAAAGTCTATCAAATGCTACTCTTTTACATCACCCAGTGGTCAACTGCAAGATAGCTTTGTTTACAGACCCTAGTACCATTTCAATAGGAGCATCGGTGCAACAACAAATAAACATGGCAAACACTAGCCTTCTTCTCGAAGAAAATTAATCTTCTTGAAGAAAAGCTATCCGACATTTTCCAGTTCAATTGAATCAACTAACTTTCATAGCACAATTTACAACAGAAATAAAGCATATTGAAGGAAAAAAAACGTCGTAGCTAATGCTTTATCCCGGATCGAAGAATTGCATGTATCGTCGAATGCAGGTTATAACACAATCGCAAAGGAACAACAAGATGACGCGGAATTGCAAAGCTGCCTAAAGAACAGTTCCTCATTGGTCCTGAAGTCAGTACGTCTTCCGGGTACTACTATCAGCGTATATTGCAATGTATCCACTAATATTCCAAGACCTTTCGTTCCGAAGACGTTAAGAAAACAAGTTTTAATGCACTTCACAAACCTAAGCCATCCTGGAAGAAATGCCACAGTGAAAATTGTATCTCAACGATTTGTTTGGCCGTCAGTGAACAAGGACTGTCGAGCCTGGACGAGAGAGTGCATTCATTGTCAACGCAGCAAAATTCATCGCCACACGCGAGCACCGCTTGGTAAATTTTTGCTCCCTACCCGACGATTTTCTCATATACATTTAGATCTGATCGGACCCTTTCCAAGCGCACGAGGATTCAAGTATTGCCTATCAGTAATATGTAGATTTACAAGTGACCAAAAGTCATCCAACTTCGAGATATCACAGCCGAGTCAGTGGCGCAAGCATTTATAGAGGGATGGA
>NW_020539213.1:56488-78775 GCF_003426905.1 Ctenocephalides felis
AAAAGTATCTAATCAAAATATCGATGCCAAAAAAATATCGTGGCGAAAGTATCGATAGTACTTAATATCGAATTTTGAGTACTTTTCATAAAAATCAAAACATAAGTGCAACAAAGATCTAAAACTAATTGAATATCATATCACAATATTAGAATGAATTCTATTGCTTGTATTTTAACAGTAATTTTTCAATACTACTTTCAAATTCTATAATTTTTCGAAAAAAAGACAAGTTATAATAGTTGAGTATTTTTGATTAAAACAATATAATAGTCTGATACTATATTCAAAAAGCAATACTTTTTAAGTATTTTTAAGCACAATAATATTTTTAATATTTTTAAGTAAAATAATATTTTATAATTGTTGAATATTTTTGTATGAATAATTTTAGCAACTTTAAAAAACCTCTTAGGAAAGCAATAAACATTCAGTTTAATGACGGTCAAGATATATTATCTTCGACACTTGTAGAGAAGCATCCCTTCAGAGCGATGGGATTTAAAGTTTAAATGGTTCCGAGAAACTCAAAACCATATGTTTGCATGTTGAAATTCAAAAATTTCAAAACATGAGCATTTTGCGTTAAAAAAGAATCGAAATATAATTATTTCAAATAATAATATTCATAAATTTCTATATATTAGTATTTTGCGTAAAAAAAGAATCTAAATATAATAATATTCATCAATTTCTATATATTAGTATTTTGCGTAAAAAAGAATCGAAATATAATTATTTCAAATAATAATATTCATCATTTCTATGTATTAGTATTTTGCGTAAAAAAGAATCGAAATATAATTATTTCAAATAATAATATTCATCAATTTCTATGTATTAGTATTTTGCGTAAAAAAGAATCGAAATATAATTATTTCAAATAATAATATTCATCAATTTCTATATATTAGTATTTTGCGTAAAAAAGAATCGAAATATAATTATTTCAAATAATAATATTCATCAATTTCTATGTATTAGTATTTTGCGTAGAAAAGAATCGAAATATAATTATTTCAAATAATAATATTCATCAATTTCTATGTATTAGAATTTTGCGTAAAAAAGAATCGAAATATAATTATTTCAAATAATAATATTCATCAATTTCTATATATTAGTATTTTGCGTAAAAAAGAATCGAAATATAATTATTTCAAATAATAATATTCATCAATTTCTATATATTAGTATTTTGCGTAAAAAAGAATCGAAATATAATTATTTCAAATAATAATATTCATCAATTTCTATGTATTAGTATTTTGCGTAAAAAAGCATCAAAATATAGTAAACGCAAAATAATCATACTTTATTTGTTGAATATGTTTTTATAAAACATTTAAGGTATTTTAAAATCCGTTTCATTTTACATAAGAATAATAAATAAACATCTTTATTTTTAGTGTGGTCATATTCATTTTGGGTTTTTGAGACTGATGACCCTGAGGGATCGTTTTTGGACAATTCTTTGAACAGTTACGACCACCTAGAGAGACTATTGTATTGCATTTGCAATGAGTGGTGTTCATAGTTGGTCGATGAGTGGTTTCATAGATTACGCTGTCGATTCTTTTTGAGTACTATCGACGAAAAGAATTGATATTGGAAAATAGATCGAGCTAAAAAATCGATGGCAAAAGTACTCACTATCGACCGCAAAGTATCGATATTTACTCAGTACTCGATATTTTGTTCTAACACTAATCACATCTGGAACCATCAGGGGTAGACAAAATCAGTAATAAGAAATAATCCACAATCATCCTGTTGGGAAGAATTAAAAGTCAGGTCCTGCTTTTCCAATAACTTCAGATCTCTGGGATTCGGGAAATTTGTAATTCCGTCAATGAACAGAATTATCCGTGGGAGAATACATGATTTATAAATTATGGTTGTGATTTTATGTTTTGTAGATTAATTTTTATTTATTAATTAATTATTGCGCTTATAATTAATGATTATATTTTAAATATTGATTGACGTATTTTCTATTGCAATTTATTCGTAAATATTTTAATTTATTATTTCTAACTGAATGTTAATTAATCGAACAAATCATATGCAATATCGAACGTATATACATGTAATATTCTGTAAATTAGTAGGTGCAAAAAAAAATTACTAGTTTTATATAAAAGTTAGACTTCTATAAAAAAAAACAAATAATTATTTGATATGTTGAAAAATAATAAGTAAACCAAGTTCAATCGTTATAAAATTATAAACCAAGATTCATATAATATTTCTTTAGTCAAATTTCAGACAGAAATATGATAAAGATTACAAGCAAAGTAAAGCAATTACTTTAAGAGTTTCTGTTTTTAGTATTTGATAAAAATAAAAAAAAATCAATTTATCAATTTAGTGTTAAAAAAAAATATTTTTCAATTACTATAAGAAATTAGATGTATTGAAATGCTTTTTATTCATAATGCAATAATAATTAATAAAAAAAATCTATAATTAATTACTTTACATTTACAAAATTTACTTGTTCTTAGAGAAATTTGAAAGTAGAAAAATAATTAACTTAGGTTTACTTATAAAACTAATGAAGTCTTATGTGGTTGAATAATAGTTAGAAATAAATGATTATAAATGATTGAAAATTAATAAAATTCATTAAAGAAAAATAAAATTATAAAATATTATACGTTCGATATATTGCAATGTATACTTTAAGTGGAAATAAGTTGAGTTACGTCAATCATTAAATTTTTTCAAGTTATTTTTATGAATAATTATGGTTTAACCTTTTAACATTTAGTTTAGAATTTACCCTTTTCTTGTTCTAAGACCTCATAAGGACCTTTGTAAATGGGCATTAATTTTTTGCATTTGCCTTTATACGGTGTATTGTCTTTCATTAATACTAAGTCTCCAACTTTGAAATTTGATTCCTTAACGTATGAATCATAACGCTCTTTAGATTTTTCTTTAGGTTTGATAAGATTCTCGCGTGCTATCGCGATTACCTTCTGTATTTAGTTTTAATTTCGTTAGCAAAATTGTCGTATGTATTCTGGGTCTTGGGTTCCCTATTTACGAACGTTGGTAAATCAATTTTTCTCCCGTATACTAGTTTGAAAGGCGAAAATTTTGTAGAACAATGTGGAGTAGTATTATGTACAAAAACGGCGTAATTAATCCATGTATTCCACGTCTTTTCATCTTTTCCTATGTACGACCGTACATAGTTTAAAAACATGTGGTGACATTTTTCCAGAGACGCATTTGATTCCGGATGATATACTGATATGTCAACCTTTTCTATTTTTATAAGTTTGCAGGTTTCTCTAAATACGGAGCTCATGAAATTTGTTCCTCTATCTGTAAGACAGCTTCTGGTATGCCAAATCTCAAGACTATCTCGTTTACAAATGCTACAGCTATAGTTCTAGCCTCCTGATTTGGTATAGGAATGGCCCCTGCAAACTTTGTTAGATCATCAATAAATGTCAGCATATATTTGTTATTATTGTTTGAAACGGGGTATGGGCCACAAATGTCTAAACTTATTTTTTCAAAAGCATATGCAGCAGTTGTAGTTATAAGCATCGGTTCTCGTGTATTTTTTTATGCTTTTCTCGTTTGACATTTTCCACATCTATTTATATATTTTTCTATGTCGTTCTTCATATTGGGCCATAGATAGAATTCTCTAATTTTATTGTAAGTTTTAGCTATGCCCATGTGGCCTCCTGCTTCGATTGTCATGAAATTTTTCCAAAATGTTATTAATTTCTTCATTATTCAAATTGGTTTTTATAACATCATTATAGAATTTTATTTTAATGTCTGTATCTTTGAATATAAATCTTAATATTATCAGTATTTCTTCAGCCTTTAAATTCTTGTATTCGCCTAGTTTAATAGGATTAGCAACATGCAATTGTCATATTTCTTTAGATTCAGCTAGATTTTTTAAAGAGTCTATGCATTGAAATAAATCCTTCAATTTGGCCGTTTCATTTTCATTGTGTGTTATTAAATAAATATATTTGTATCCATTTTCTATAGTTTGTATTGTTGAGTGATATTCAGCGTTTTTCGTGAAATCCGATTTACGTTTTAGGGTAAATATAACCTTGTGTATTGATTTGATTCCGCTGTTTATATTCGGCAACGGATATGTATCGCTGATTGTGTTTTCATTCAATTTTCTGAAATCCACACAAACGCGCCATCTCCTGTTCCCGTCTATATCCTGTTTCTTAGGAACAACTAAAAGAGGAAAGTTCCAAGGACTGTCGGTTGTTTCTATAATGTCGTTCTGTAGCATGTCATCTACCTGCTTCTGAATTTCTGGTTGCTGAGCATGGATAAGCCTGTACTGTTTTAAATAAATTCGTTTTTCTGAAGTAGTGGTGATAGAATGTTTAATTGAAGTAGAAAATGTTTCTGAATTCATATGATCGGTGCGGATACTATCATTCTTTAACTGCTTTAATACGATCATAATTACAATTTACTACATCATTATTTAGCTTAAGTATTTGATAATCTTCAAGTTTATGTAAATTCGGAAATATAAAATTCTTATCAATATTTACTTCATGATCATTTGTATTCAATATTTTTACAAAAATATTATTATCAAGGGATTTCAGAATAGATTTAGCAATATAAACACCCTCCAAAATCTCAGCAGACTCGCAGAACAGATCACCTACTTTGTCTGTTGCGAATGAAAGAACCATTTCAGTTCTAGGAGGAATTACATGTGCTATATTAAAGTCATCTATTGATTTATTATAAGAGATTCCAGCTGAATTATTGGTCGTGGATAAATTATCCCTACGACGATTAATTTGGGTTTCTACTATCCTATTGTCCTTTATATGATTAACAGAAGCCTCTAGATCCACTATATCGCTAGGTTTGCGGCAATCTGAATTTTTTGGACTATTAGCAGGCGTTTTTGCCTGAGATGTGGCATTTATTGCCAATTTAATATTCTCCAAATTTTCTGTCTTTGGAAAGGCTTTTAAAGCCATATTGCAATTTTATCATCAAGAATCACAAAAGCGTCTCTACTCCTATTAGGATTTTCTGACCCTAGTCACCTATTCTTTCAAAACTATCTCTTGTGCCTTGTGTATTATTATTATTAGTTGGCTCTGACGACTGAATTGTTCCCTTATCTAAATCTGTAAAAAACTTTTCCGATTCACATTTTTGTTTATTAGTACATCGATTTCTTCGTTTGTTTACTATGCGCTCAACCGCGCTCGTCGCCGACAAGTTGCGTAGTTTTTTCAGAGTCAGCAGAATAATGCGCCATATCGGTGTTTGTTGTACCGCCCACTGGAACACTAACCAGTTTGTCGTTGACCATCAACGCGAACGTATTAGTGCAAAAATCCAGTCGGGCTTTGTACTTCAAAAGGAAATCCAATCCCATTATTCCGTCCGCGTAAATATCAACGTTATCGGGAATGACGGTGAATTTGTATTCCAAGTTAACATTACCGAGTTGGAAACTCAATAATGTCGAACCTAGTGTGTGCACGTAATGCCCTTTAAGCGTGATACTTCTGCAGTTTTTGTACAATGGGGTAAGAGATTATTATTTTTCAATATAGACACATCACTTGCTGAATCTATGATGAGTCGGCATTGTCTGTTTCCTATTTTAATATTGACCAAGTTGCTATGAATTGTTCTATTGTGCGATACGTTATATACCCTATTTGCGCAGGTGTATTCTTGGTCATCTATACCCCTGGCGTATATTAGTTTTTTGGCTTCGAACCGCTCGGCACATGGTCTGCTGATGAAGCGCCCAAAGTGGAAGGTCGGTTCGCTGGGTTGCTAGAATGGTGCTCGCTCTGCCTATTGTTTGGAGGTTCCCGGGCTGGACGATCCACCTCAAATATGGTTCTGCGCCTACAGTTGGATAGATTGTGTCCTGGAATTCTGCACCTTTTACAGAATAAATTTGTAGTTCTTTTGGGCCATCGAATACAGGTAAGCCCGTTTTTATCTTCTTTTCTTGTCGTCTCGTCCGCTCCAGATTCCTCTCTTCTTGAACAGCCATCGATATTGCCTCCTGCAAATCGTTGTGCCTAGCGGCTCTAACCGGCAACCTAATCTCCGGTCTAAGCCCGTTTATAAAAACTGTCAAAGCCAGTTCGTTATGCGCTGTTTCTAGTACAGTCGCTTTGGCACTATCCAAGAAGTCTTTCTATTTTACCGGAAAAGGTCCTAACATTCTCCTCAGGATATTGTTTTAGATTTGTCAACTCTGCCATAGATCGTTTTTCACCGAACCTATTTAGGAGAAGACTTTTGAGTTCCTCCCAGCCCACATCACCAGATCGCCTTATGTATTGAAAGGCAGCCCCTCCTAACTTATTAAGAGTTAATTTATGAAGATCCAAACGAGTAGCTGCATTAAGGTCCTGTCTGCAATTTTCAACTGTTGATGTTGATGTTGATGTTTTCTTCGGTGAGCTGGTTGCCATTTTTTCGGGGGTAGAAGTTCTTGCCCAATGTGAAAGATGTAATAAAAAGATCCACTTCACTTAGGCACAATTTACAAAACTAACACTTCAATATAAGGAAATCCACCGCTTGACACCATGATATGATATATGTAGTTGGTAAAAGGTTTAGGTATGGGTTGGGGGTCCGATGTTGGTAGAGCCACAATCCAGATTAGTGGTAACTACAGTAGATTCTTTATCCACTAAGGTGATAAGTCCGTCCAACCCTTTCCTGGTGCCTTGGGTCGAGTAGTAGGAGTAATTTTGAGTCACTGGTTTGATAATAGATCTCTTCAGAATAGTGGGCCCTTTCAGTAAGATATTAGCTGAAAGAGATAGACTTCTGGTTTCCAATATAAAATTCACTTGTAGTATTATACACTTTATTTATTTCTTATTATTATTATTTAACAGACATAATCTTTACGTAAGATATTCTAAGACTACTCTAGTTTACAATGCTAATTTTGATTCTATATATTACGTATTGGACGTGATAAATTCCCGGAATGGCGTGCTTCCGCGTTCATGCGAAGATCTTGGACTTTAATTAACATTGAACAATAGATTTATATTTTTATTAAAAACACGTACAATCATGTAATTACAGAACAAGATATAAATATAAATATAAATACAAATATATATAAATATAGATATAAATATAAATATAAATATAGATATAAATATAAATCACTGCTGAAAGAGCAATACAACGAGCACAAAACAAATTCCTGCGGCAAATATTAAACGTTCCTCACTACACGCCAATATAGATCCTCCACAAAAACACGGCCATGCCGACAATTCAAGAACATATATCGATGGTTGCCTGTAATTATAAGAATAGAAATGACTTCCATCCTAACCAAATAGCATGCCATTTATACCAGGAAGACCAGCCGACCAGACTCAAAAGGAAAATATCTGGAGATGTAATGTATGGGGCAATTCTGCCGTAACAGAGCTCATAAAATAGCGTTGTCATGGCAATGCTCTTTAATGCTTGTTCTTGGTATTGAAAATTATGAAAATGTCTTCATATTTGCCGGGCGATGAGGAGTACTATAAATACAAACAAGAGAGGAATAATCATATTGTAGCGACCTGGCAACCCACATCGCACCTCAACTTGAGAGTTAAACCATAGATAAGTAAACATAAATAGATCGCTATCTCGGGCCATTTCACATTACCTCCATTTTAATATTTTTAGCGATCTGAAGGAGGCAACACTTGTCCAGGATATAAATCAACCGCTGGTATTATTCCTAGATATGGTTTGCATACGTAATTCAAAATAAGAAAACCTAAGTAATTTCTTATATTGGAAATGAGAAAAAAAACATACGAAGTACAAAATATATTTTCAAATATATCAAAAACATTTTTACATAACAATTAAATTTTTTATAAATGTTATAATCAATATATACGTAATAATAAGTATTATAATTTTACAATTATAAGTAACTAAAAAAAGTATTCACAATGGTATGATAAATTTACAAGGAACGATCAATATGAATTACTGTATGATCAATAATATATAACAACTAGACAGAGATTGTGTAGAAGCATTTACAATAAAATGTTAAACGTAAAAGAAACGATCAATATGAATTACTAAATAATCAATAATATATAACAACCAGACAGAGATTGTGTTGCATTTACACAAAAATGTTAAACTTAAAAGGAACGATCAATATGAATTACTTAATGATCAATAATATATAACAACTAGACAGAGATTGTGTAGAAGCATTTACAATAAAATGTTAAACTTAAGAGGAACGATCAATATGAAGTACTTAATTATCAATAATATATAACAACTAGACAGAGATTGTGTAGAAGCATTTACGATAAAATGTTAAACTTAAAAGCGATCAACATAAATTAGTTAATGATCAATAATATATGTATAACAACTACACAGATATATTGTAAAAGTTTTCATAAGTATAATGAATTTACACGAACTGACTAATATTAATTTCTTAATGACTAATAACAATATATTAAAAAGAGAAGAGAAAAGTATAGAGTCTAAGTATGTAGTATATAGAGTATATACTATAGATAATGGAATAGTATAATTAGAAGAAATGACAAATAATGAACAAATTTAAAAAGTTAAATCCTACAGACATAAAATATATATATATATTGATATCAAAATTGATAGAAAACTAAATTCCAAGAATTAAAATTCATTTATGAGTCATTCTTCTTTAACATTAAGTTTGCATTTGATAGTTATTTTGCTTTCCAATCAATCATTAATAAAGTTGCATTCTACAAAATCTTGAATTTCTTATGATTCGATTGTGTCAATAGAACAGTGCAGCAGTCTTTTCGGCTGGAATTTTAAAAATATTCCTGAGCATTTTATACTCTGTTGCTATTTATACCTTGAATTATTGAACTGTTTGTCTATCCTTCTTAACTCCCTCAACATATAATAGATGCGTCATACATTTTACATGCCATTTTAGTTACTACATTCTGCTGCAAATTGTGAACATCTAATAAACATAACATGTTGTAATATAATATCAAGTCGTAATAGCAAATGATATTAAAATATTCAGAATTATTATTACCCTTTCCACTGGAGTTGCAGAGTGTTCTCCTGGGCTCTCAGATTGTCTTTCTCTTCTTATATCACTGTGAACTATAGACATGAGAACTATTCTGTGAAATATAATTGGACATTTCTAATTTGTTCACTTTATAAAGACGGAAAGAAGTGCATTTTTATATTATTTCTGAAGTTACCACAAGTTGGTGCGTTACATTTTGCCATATTAAATTTCACATAAATGCTTATTTGAATACAATTAATTACAGAAACAACAAAACAACATGCGAACCACAAACTTTGATACAAAATGGCGATGGCGAGCAAATCTAAAATCTTAGCGAGTAATTTTGACGTTTTTCATATTTTGAAACTAGTAGCGACATCTTTTTTTGCTAAAAATAGTAGTCCTTTCCAAAACAGGGTAATATACATTTGTTCGGAGATAACTCCCCATGAGTTAAACATCATCTTTGGCTCATCATGTTGGCAGCACTGCGCTAGGACGAAATTGCAAGCTTCAGGATTCGGAACTCTCTCTTCTGTCTGCTGCCGAACAGTCAACATCATAAATTACAATACTTTTCCATTTCATTTTCAATACTTAAATATTATGTACATTTTATAAATAATAAATATAATCACACATAGTGTTGTTACTATTTCATTATAAAGTACACCTAATATATCAGCAAAAAGTCTATAATTGGTGACCCCTAAAGTGAATAAAATAAATATAATAATGCACCACAAAGTCTATAATTGGTGACCGCGAAAGTGAATAAAAACACGCATAAAGTGAGAAGGAAGTGAAACATGAGCATAATTTACAAGTGAGCAAGAAATACAGAACGTTCTAGTACCTAAAATGGAGACTCTGACAACGAACATCAAGATCAACAGCAACACGTGCTCAATAAATCACTCAATATCCTGGAAAATGAGTCGATTATAAGCACCATGGCAGCGGACAGGGAGCACCAGCAAACAATATGGCAACTGCTATACACACTAGGCTGCGGCCGCGCAAGCAAATAATGCACTAAACAAACATGGCGACCGCCATACAAAACGGCCATAAGCAAGCAAACGATGCACCAAACAACATCGCAATCGCCAGCAAAAATGGCCACGGCCACAAGCAAGCAAACGATGCATCAAACAACATGGCAACCATCAGCAAAAACGGACACGGCCACCAACAAACAAAATTAATCACACAAAATAAAAAAAATTTACAAGAAAATTCAAGATGGCAGCCCAAAGTTCAAGATAAACTTTTCGCCGGGGGGAGTGATCTGTAGCGACCTGGCAACCCACATCGCACCTCAACTTGACAGTTAAACATTATCTTTGGCTCATAATGTTGGCAGCACTGCGCGAGGGCGAAAGTGCCATGGCCGGTAATCTCCAAACGAATGTAGATTACCGTGTTTTGAAATGTTAGTTGTTATCGTGTATTGTAGTTGAGATGTGTTATATTTGTTTTTCTGTGATTGTTTATATATAGTTATGTTTTGGTGAATACTTTTTTCATTTATTAATAAGTTAAAATGGTAAAGTGTGCCAGATTGTTATAACTCCAAATATAATAAAAAAATGCATGTTTTTCATCTAATTATCAGGTATGTATATAATGATGTATTATGCATATAATTAATGTATCATGAAAATACTATTAAAATGTTATATATATATATATATATATATATATATATATATATATATATATATACATATATATATATGTATAAATATATATATATATATATATATATGTATGTATATATGCATATAATTAATGTATCATGAAAATACTATTAAAATGTTATATATATTGTAGTGGTATTCACCCTTTACAATAGTTATAAATAATATTGTAAATCGATGTATGTAACAGTCAATATGAATTACGCAGTTAAAATGATTCATGGACTTGCAACAAAGTATTAGGATAGCAAATTGTAAGCATGCACGTGTACCGATTGTAACCGCAACTACGCCTAAGTAAAAAGTGAGTCATTTCTAACGGTAAAACAAGCGAACCTTCTAGAAGGATGATTACGTCACCATCAGAGATTATAAAAGCCTGAAGGGAACAAAGTCAGTGTTCATTCATCACCTACTTGCCAAACAGTTCACATCACTCTTATTCAAAATATCAATTGTGTATTAAGTGTAACCAAGTAATGAATTAAATAAATATTAATAAAAGTCTTCAGATGTTTAATTAAATATTCCACAGTGAAGCTTAGCAGCAGAAGAACCTAAATTTTATTGTTGACATCGTTGGTGTGAGGCAACATAATTGTGGTAATGGATCACACATAAATTGTTGTAAACCCAGGGTGCACAACAATATATATACATATATATATATATATATATATATATATATATATATATATGTAATGGCGGAATAAATTATGTTTCATGACAGGTGTCAGTTGATTGACGCCAATGTGATGACTAAACCACAGCATACTTGGAGCTACTCTGATGCGAATGTAGCATCTAGCAAGCTATAACTAGATTATTGTTTTCACGATCGAAAAATGATTTCTCTCGGTTTTAATCAACGATCAATTGTCGGGCTAATAAATATATATCAAAATTTATATAATATCAGTTTCGTTGTAAATTGAGTTATCAATAAACTCACATTATCATCGAGTCTACAACAGTTAATTGCGGTTTCACTTCTAAATAATAATATTTAATATCGAATGGCTCACACATGCCATAAGCTGTAGCGACCTGTCAACACGCATCGCATCTCAACTGGACAGATAGGCTCATCATAGTGACAGCACTGATGAAACAAAATAGTGAAGTGTCAGTTCGGATTTCTCTATTATCTCTCCCTGTTCGAACTGCCAAAATTATAATTCGTAACACTTTTCTTTTTACATTATAAATACTCAAATACTATCAACATTTTATAAATAATGAATATAATTACACATAGTGTTATTATTATTTTATAATAAATAAAACATATTACATATGGACCACGGCTTTCCATATATATATATATATTATATATATATATATATATATATATATATATATATATATATATATATATATATATAATATATAATATATACTAGTAAACCCGACGACCTCCGTTTCGCCACCAGTTGGTTTCGTGAGAAAGATGAAGAAATTTTTTGTTTGTTTTATATTTGAAAAGGAAAAATTTGATTTTATTGCACAACTGTAATGAATTTATTTAGATTACAAAAATGAAGTCTTTTTAGTTGAACTTCTCTAAGTAAATAAAAGTGAATCCGCAAATTATCCATTTCATGGAAGTGATCTTTGGTAAACCACATTTTTTGTTTTTTGGTCTGACGTTAAAACAAACAAAGCGGTTGGTTTCCAACTTGTGAACATGCAACGTATAACTGCCCATGCGAAAAACAATGATTTTCTAAATAATCTATTTGAAATTTATCCCGCAAACACTAAGCGATTGGCCTTGCGACTTGTTGTTGCGAACGCAAGGCGAACTGAAAATTGCAATCGTTTGAAGTCAAACCAAATCGCCAGCAATTTTTTATTGAATGGTGAAATTCAGTGCGTGTACATCATTATACTTTGCGGCAAGAATTGTTCGTTGACTTAACCAAGCATAATTCTGATAATTCTTACTAATGTCATTACTCGAATTTTTAATTACGGTGCGTGAAGCCCGAAACTTTTCTAACGAATGCAAAATTGTCGAAATCGGTTCGTGCGTTCTGGAGTTATATCGTCAGGAAGGAAAATCCAACTTATTTTTATATATATGTAGATAATCTATTTGAAATTATTTAAAACAATTATTGATTATTTTCATTACTCGAAGTTTTAATTACGGTGCGTGAAGTTCCAGCAATTTGCATTAAGGCACGATGCCATGCACCACTAATTTTTTTAGCTATAAACCTTGCGGAGCCCGAGACCTTTCCAGAGAATGCAAAATTATCGCAATCGGTTCGTGCGTTCTACTATAATGTTGCCTACAATTTTTATAATTTCGTATTATATTTTAACTGGCTTTTAGTATTTTAATATCTAAATTGCATTTTTCACACTAATAATTCAATATACATTATTACTTAAGTACATATTTGAAGTGAATTAATTTGACAAATTTTGTTCACATGTGCTCTATTCAACCTACTATCAACAAAATTATTGCAGTAAATGGAAAGGGAAAAAGCGTATGCCCAGCTAATCTTAATCTAAAGTTCAGAGGTGAAAACAATTTGCATTTAGTTACCACCCCCCGCATTAATTGGATTATAACTCTTTTTATTCTGATTTTATCATAACTTGTAATATACTATTTTATAAGTGATTAAATGAGCTACAACTTTCTCTATCATAAATTTTACCGTAACTTATCTTATTTTGAAACGGCAAAGGGTTAAAGGGCTCGAAAGACACTCCAGTTGGACAGCCGCGCACTCTTTAAACAATTAGAACTCTATCAATATTTGTGTAACAAAAAAATAATAAAAAGCAATAATTAGTCTGAAAAAACCTTGAATTTTCATATATATACTTTTATACGTATTTTTCAGAGATATTATAATGAGAAATTGGTTATTTTTTTAAGTGGATTTTTTATGAAATCATGAGTTTTTTGAAAATCGTTTGTACTAATGTTATGGTATTTTCTAGAATCCATCAAGATCTCTCAAACCAAGTTAATTCTAGATGGAACACGATTATTTTATTGAGTAAATATTCCGTACAAAATGCCAACCATATGAATTTGTGACACAATGAAACTTCTAAATAATTTTTTGAATAAGTAATTTTTTTTGTATTGTGACTTAGTATAGTAAGGCAAAAGGACTGCAAATTGAATATTTTTGAGCGCAATCAATTATGGCTCGTCTCCTTTGCACGAATTCGTACGGCGAATCTGTTCGCAAAGTGCGCAAACAAAATTATTGCAAGCAAAAGCAAACCACGCGTACATTGAGAACACGATTCGCTGTGCGCGTCAGTCGCATGCGCAGACCGTCAGACGCATGTTATATTATTTGCATCTTATATTATTTTAATTATGGCACATCTCAGCTGCTTTTCGACAATAATAATGTAGACATTTTATATATAATCATGAATTTATTATATTTTAATATGTTTGGCAAATGACAGTTGTCATTTGTTTTTAATGTCAAACTATGCCTTAAATATTTTAAAGGTCAAACAATGATAAGCGGTTTTTTGTAATTTTTTCCATTTAATTCTACAATCTAACTATATTTCTATGAATCTAAAAATTCTTGAAAATTTCCCGAACAAACTTCAGAAAGATTCATGAAAATTCGAATTATAGTTTAGGAGGATTAATCATTCATACACAGTTACAGAAGAATTTTATATATAGATAAGATAAGATAGTAATATATATATATATATATAGAGATATATATAATTTATATTATTATATGCTTATAGATAAATATTATATATATTTATATATATATAATATAATAATAATAATTAATATATTACAATATAAATAATATATTATATTATATATATATATAGATATATATATCTTATATATAAAATTCTTCTGTAACAATGTAAGTTTCATTAATCCTCCTAAACTATAATTCGGATTTTCATGAATCTTCCTGAAGTTTGTTCGAGAAATTTTCTAGAATGTTCTGATTCATAGAAATATAGTTAGATTGTAGAAATAAATAGAAAAAATTACAAAAAACCGCTTATCATTGTTTGCCCTTGAGAATATTTGAAGCTTAGTTTGACATTAAAAACAATTGAAGACTGTCATTTGCCAAACATTTCTATTCACTTATAGACTAAGGCAATATTAAAATATAATAAATTCATGATTATGAATAAGGAAAATGTAATGTCTACATTATTAATGCCGAAAAGCAGCAGAGATGTGCCATGTTCCATCCGAGCCAATCTGACAGTCCGAAACTGTTTCAAACTAGACCAAACTCTTTCTGATTTTTTCACGGCAGTTGGCAATGGTTTGGTTTGGATACATCCAACGCGTTCGAACTCGGAGCTCACTCGATAATAATAATAATTATTAAATTAATATATTATTTTAATACATAAATATAAGTTAATATATATATATATATATATATATATATATATATATTAAACATATTCTAATAAAATATAACTTAATTATATCAATGAATTTGCTTTTTAATATTTTCTAGTTATATCGTTATGTCGCTTTAATCTAATATTCTACAATGTTTGGACTCTTGTAAATTCATTAAATTTTTAATGTTTTATTTGAGATTAAATAACATTATATTTTAATCGTATTGAATTGCGGAGTTTTTGTTTGTGACGGGTACAAACACAAAATGATAGTTTTAAACTCATCGGACTTGATGGAATGCATTACTGACAATTTGCGAACAGATTCGCCGTACGAATTCGTGCAAAGGAGACGAGCCATAGTTTATAGTTTATAGTTTATAGTTTGGTGAAAAGTCTCAGACATAAAGAAATTTCACCTCTAAACGCTTTATTGTACGTTACATAATCATGAACATTACCACTTAATTTCTGAGTGACTTTGAACATGGGTAACGCGTATTTACGCTAAAATATGAAAAAACAAAACAAAAAATTAAATATATATATATATCGGAGATCATGAAACCGCAAGTGACGCGATCCGAGTTCATCCCAAGTCTGGAATGAAAAGAAAAATTAGATATGTTCAGTTGAGACCAACTGAAACATTTTAGATAATCAATGCATGTTTTCAGAATATGATGCACAATTTAATATCTTCCTTTTGGGCACCGTTAGAAGATCAGGAATAATAAATGCAATGTCGACAGTTGCTGATAGAAAATAGACTTGAATCAATCCTGTCCGTTAATGTGCGTCAAATTCTAATGTGGATCTGCAAAAAGGAAGAAGCGCAGTATCAAAAAAGAAATATAATAATAAATGAATTTGAATAAAAGATATTTTATATAGAAAGGGTTAGTAAAATTTATTAAATAATAAAATTTAGGGAAAAGATGACATGAATGAGAGGCAGATGATTACTAAATTATCATTGGTTAGCAAAGTATTGTTTAATATCAAAATTAACAAATTCTGAAATATCATAGAAATATTGAGCTTTTAAGAATTTTACTATAGTATTGTGGAATTTATGATTATTTAGTTTTCGTATGTGAAGTGGTAGTAAGTTAAAAAGTTGAATTCCAAATCCGTCAATTGAGTTAAAAGACGTTGCAAGTTTAAATACTGGTGCTTTAATAGTTAAGTTTCTTGTCTTGTAATGAGAATTTGACATTGAAGACAAATTGAAACGTTCGGGATTATTTTTTATAAACGATAAAGTAATGAGCAAAAATATACTGGGAACGGTAAGGATACTATGTTCACGAAAAATGTTTTTACAAGAAGATAATATGACAAGATGGCGTCAAATAAACATGAGTGTGCAAAGTGTGCTAAAGAAATTAGAGAAAACGTCAGTAGTTTGTGCTGTATTAATTGTAAAAAGTGGTACCATAAAAAGTGTAGTGGGTTGGATAGCGCTGAATTCAATAGATTGGCAATTAGCTTTAAAAAAACTTGGTATTGTGGCGGCTGTGATTTGGAGGTTAGCCTCATTTTTTCTGAAGAGGAGGATGACAACTGTAATACAGTGTCGACACCTATACTACAACAGCTGGAATCTCTTTTAGAGTCGAAGTTTTTAAACATTTGGAACCATTTAAGCAGGAATTAAGAGATTTGAAAAAAAATGTAAAAACTTTGGAAGGGGATATAAAGAGTTTGAAGGAGTCTAGTAAAACCATAGAAAATGTTAAAAAAGTCTGTGATAATAATAGCAATGTTTTATCAGAACTGGGTAAAAAGGTTTTGAAAATAGAGGACAGATTAGATTTTAGTATCAACGATATGCTTCGTGAGCTGACGATCGAAACGACGCGAAAATTGTATCATGGATACAATATCCCAGAATCAAATAAGAGTACTGGAATTGAAAGGCAACAGGAGGACACCGTTAGCTTCACACACCTCCTACCTGTTAACTGTAATATCAAGACTGGGGACATGAAAATCACTAGAATTGGTAGGCCATCTCAGGGGAAGGTTCGCCAGTTAAGATAACACTATCCTCAAAAGATGAAGTAAATATAGTTTTAAGATCCAAGTTGAATAATGACAGCGTTAAACTAACGCATGACCTAACATTGAATCAAAGGGAAAAAATAAAGAACCGCGAAAAGAACTGCAAAGCAGAGAAGAGAATGGAGAGAAGAATCTGGTAATTAGATATAAATTTGTGAGCCTTTTATTGAAAGAAAGATTATTTCAGAGTGCTCATCGAGGTTCAGAAACAAATTAGATAACATCTCTATATTGTACCAGAATGCAAGAGGATTACGGACATTAAGGAGTTTTATTCAACAACAGCGTCTAGTGGGGGATATCATTTGTATTTCTGAATCATGGTTAAATAATAGTATTGCTGATGGCGAAGTGATAGATAATACATATAGATTATTTAGAAGAGATCGAGATAATGTACCTAATCAGAAGCAACGAGGAGGAGGTGTTTTCATCGGAGTGAAAAAACACATCCAAGGCAGATCTGATAAGTGTTACCCACCAGGATATCGAACAAGTATTTGTAAAAATTAAGTTAGGGTCAGATCTATTAATTATTGGAAATGTTTATATTCCTCCATTGAGCGATATATGTATTCATGAGAAACACGTTAATGATCTTATTAACATAGTCAAGAAATACCAGGTTGTAAAATTCTATTCATGGGTGACTTCAATCTTCCTGATACTAGATGGAGCTACATGGCACGGAAGAATTTTTTGGTGACTCAGTACAAGCGGGTTTCGTCATGGAGCATTGTTCACTAATTGGGCTGTCACAAATGAACAAGGTGGCAAATAGTAATGGTAATTATCTTGATCTCTTCTTCACTAATTGTGATCTGTTAGTTAAGAAGTCGTTTAACCTGGTACCGGAGGACAAGTATCATCCTGCAATTGGAACAGAAATTAAATATTTTGATACAATTAAACCTAGAGTAGTGAAATACTTCAACTTCAAGAAGGGTGACTATGGCGCTCTCAACAACCTTCTCTTGCAAGCGAACTGGATATCTATGTATCAGATGAATAACATTGATGATATTATTGCTCATTTTTATAGTATTATCTGGGATGGAATATTTACCACAGTACCTCAAGTAAGCAAGAAGTGCAGTAGATATCCGTGCTGGTTTAGCAAAGATTTAATTAGCAAAATAAAGGCAAAGAGAGACGCTCACAGTACTTATAAGCGAACGGGTTATGGAACTGATTATACAGCTTTCAGCAACTTAAGAAATGATTGTAAGAAGATGAGTATCCAGTGCTACAATGACTTCACTTTTAGGGCAGAAGAAAAAATAAAAGACAATCCTCAGTACTTCTGGAAATACATTAAGATGAAAAAAAGTTCTGATAGGGGTATTCCTACATCTATGGAATGGATTGACAAAAAGGCAGATGGAGCAGAAAATATATGTAACTTGTTTGCGGCATTTTTCAAGAGCACATATGATAGGGAATCAAAATTACTACCAAATGAATTTGACGCACTACTAAATGGTCTGTCCAATGGCAACACTAACCTGAGTAAGATCGAAATCAGTTTTGATGAATTGCTCCAAGGATTGCTATCATTGGACAGTTCCATGGGATTTGGGCCAGATGGAATACCAAACTTGTTACTAAGAGAATGTTCAGTGGGCTTGTGTGAACCTTTAAGTTTTATCTTCAATAAGTCATTGAAATGGGGTGTGTTTCCAGTTGTCTGGAAAGATGCATATGCTGTCCCTGTGTTCAAATCAGGTGTGAAATCTAATGTATGTAACTACAGACAAATTTGCATTCAATCCGCTCTACCCAAATTATTTGAAAAATTAATTTATAGTAAAATTGAATTTTGGTTTAGAAGCACTCTAATTAATCAACAACATGGTTTTTATAAGGGCAGGTCTACAACTACTAATCTCATGACATATGTGGAATATATAATGCATCAACTTGAGAACAGAATGGAAACACACGCTATATACACAGACTTCAGTAAAGCCTTCGATTTGGTTAATCATGATGTGCTCTTGATGAAGCTTAATAAATATGGGATTTCTGGCCGGTTATATAATTGGTTTGAAACCTATTTAAGAGGTAGGAAACTACGGGTGAAATTAATTGACTCCATTTCAGATGAATTTACGGTCTCTTCAGGAGTGCCGCAAGGATCTCATCTTGGACCGTTGTTATTTTGTATATTTGTGAACGACATTGGCAATGGTTTCTTGTCTGAGTTTTCATTATTTGCGGATGACTTTAAAATATACAGAGGCATAAGGAACGAAAGTGATTTGTGTGCACTCCAGGAAGACCTAAATCGTTTATTTAGATGGTGTGAATTAAATAAATTTAAACAGAATGTTAGTAAATGCGCAGTCATTAAATTTTGTCGCGGCAGTGAAAGCCACTCTAATCATCGTTATTCATAGCAGAAGAAGTACTTCCGCAGGTAGATGGTATTCGTGACTTGGAGTATATATAGATAGAAGGCTAGCATTCGATGGTCACTTGAACAATATTGTGTCGAGGGCAAATAGTATACTCGGTGGTCTGCTCAGAAACAGTGGAGATTTTCAAAATGATGCTACCCTGAGTGTACTATTTGATACCTTAGTTAGACCAATTTTAGAGTATGGGTGTATAATTTGGGACCCGATTTACCAATATCAAATTGACAGAATTGAATCTGTCCAGAAAAAATTTGTCAACCATATAAGATTCCGCCGATATAAGAATAATATTCAGATACGTCGGTCCCAAATGTACAACCATCTAAACATTACGCCACTCGATGCTAGACGAAAATACCTCACCTTCTGCTATGGAGTAAATATTGTGAAAGGTGCTTTACATGTGCCTGAACTTCTTGAACGATTCAAATTTGTTATACCTAATGTTAGGTTACGTTACAATAGAACTTTAGAAATACCCACTGTTAAAACCAAATTTGTTTCACGCGCACCCATATTCAGAATTTCGAAAGTAATAAATGAATTTGCTTCTGAGATTGATATATTTGGTCTGTCGGTGTCGAATATAAAAAATCATGCCAGAAAAATGATCCTTCAAGACTGTCTTAAGTAGTGATTTATAGTTTATTAAGTGTTTAATTTTATTAGTTTTTATTAAATGTTTTAATTTTATTAGTTTTTATTTAATGTTTTATATTTGTAGTTTATATATATTAAGTGTTATGTATATTTACAAATCTATATATGAATTCTTAATACTCAAATTTTCTCATATTATCTTTAGTTTATAATTTGTACACTTTAGAATGTAATTATATTGTATTATTGCCTTGGGCGTTAAATAAATAAATAAATAAATAAATAAATAAATAAATAAATAAATAAATAAATAAAGAACTAATAGAAAAAATTATTCTCAAAGCTCTTTTTTGAAGTTTGAAAATGCGGTTAAGAGATGGAGAGAACCCCCAAAACTGGATTCCATATGCGATGTGTGAGTAAAAATTGGAATAGTAAATTGAGAGAAGACAATTTAAACTAACCTTAGATTTAAGAACTCTTAACATAAAACACGTTTTCGTTAAATTGGGTGTTAGTATAGAATCAATGTGATAGTCCCAATTTAAGTTTTTATGCTTCGAGATAGAAGAAAATTTGAAAATAGTATCATTTACGTTCAGCGAGCTTATCTCATTATTAATTTTATTAACGGTACGAAATAACATTATTTGGGTTTTATCATTATTGAGTAAAAGATTATTGGATTTAAACCAATTGGAAATTAAAGCCATTACTAAATTTAATTTGTTACATATTTCTTCCAAAGAATTTCCATTAACAATAATACTATAGTGTCATCAGCAAAAAGAATAAATTTACAAAGATCTGAACAATTTGGAAGATCATTTAAATATATAAGAATAATAAAGGTCCAAGTATTGAACCTTGAGGGACACCGAGTTTGATATTTAATTTGTCTAATATTATTACCGAACCATCATCATCGCTCAAGTAAACAGACTGAGTCCTGTTTGATAAATAAGACGAAAATAAGTCAAGAGCTAAGTGATTGCGTTCAAAAATATTCAATTTGCAGTCGTTTTGCCTTACTATACTAAGTCACAATACAAAAAAAATTATTTAGAAGATTCATTGTGTCAAAAATTCATATGTTTGTCATTGGGTACGGAATATTTACTCAATGGAGCGCTTTCGGTCTGAACCTTTTTTACTGTTTTCCATTTTGTTTGGAATTTTGGAACTAGTTTCATCTTACTCTTCAGAAGTGAAAACAATTTAGACTCCTTTACCACTTCTCGGGTGGATGACATTTCTTTTCAGTGGTGTAATTTTACTTTTTCAAATAACGTTGGGTTTCGATAAAAGAACTAATTATAAGAGAAAAATGTTTAATAAAGTTTTTCAAAAAGCAAATACTTTTCAAGTTACTGGCAACTGAAAATTTTGTTTCTTTTTTGCGTTTTTCATCATTTTTTGCTAATATCTTCAAAAATATACATTTTAACAAAAATCATGTAATGAACAAAATTATATTAATTGAAATCTTAATAAATCGCTATTTTATAGTGTTTGAATAGGAACATTTTTAGGCTAGATATGAAAATGGGTTTTTTTAGTGCTCAAAATAAGCTTTAAAATGGGTACTTCTGCGTGTAAAATGAGTAACTATAATGCAAATAAAAGACGCATATAATGTTTTTTCATTTAAATCAAATAGTTTTTCAGAGCCATTTCCACCAAATTTAAAAATAATCGTATTCCATTTAGAATTAACTTGGTTTAAGAGATCTTGATGGATTCTAGAAAATGCCACAACTTTAGTACAAACGATTTTCAAAAAACTCATGATTTCATGAAAAAAAAACATAAAAAAACATCCAATTTCTCATTATAATATCTCTGAAAGAATACGTATAAAAGTATATATATATATATATATATATATATATATAATATTCGAGGTATTTTTCTGACTAATTATTGTTGTTTATTATTTTTCCATTACACAAATATTGATAGAGGTATTAATTAAGGATGCGCGGCTGTCCAACCAGAGGTCTTTCGAGCCCTTTAA
>NW_020539214.1:0-10000 GCF_003426905.1 Ctenocephalides felis
AATGAAAGAAAAATTAGATATGTTCAGTTGAGACCAACTGAAACATTTTAGATAATCATGCATGTTTTCAGAATATGATGCACAATTTAATATCTTCCTTTTGGGCACCGTAGAAGATCAGGAATAATATGCAATGTCGACAGTTGCTGATAGAAAATAGACTTGAATCAATCCTGTCCGTTAATGTGCGTCAATTCTAATGTGGATCTGCAAAAAGGAAGAAGCGCAGTATCAAAAAAGAAATAATAATAAATGAATTTGAATAAAAGATATTTTATATAGAAAGGGTTAGTAAAATTTATTAAATAATAAAATTTAGGGAAAAGATGACATGAATGAGAGGCAGATGATTACTAAATTATCATTGGTTAGCAAAGTATTTTTAATATCAAAATTAACAAATTCTGAAATATCATAGAAATATTGAGCTTTTAAGAATTTTACTATAGTATTGTGGAATTTATGATTTTTTAGTTTTCGTATGTGAAGTGGTAAAGTTAAAAAGTTGAATTCCAAATCCGTCAATTGAGTTAAAAGACGTTGCAAGTTTAAATACTGGTGCTTTAATAGTTAAGTTTCTTGTCTTGTAATGAGAATTTGACATTGAAGACAAATTGAAACGTTCGGGATTATTTTTTATAAACGATAAAGTAATGAGCAAAAATATACTGGGAACGGTAAGGATACTATGTTCACGAAAAATGTTTTTACAAGAAGATAATATGACAAGATGGCGTCAAATAAACATGAGTGTGCAAAGTGTGCTAAAGAAATTAGAGAAAACGTCAGTAGTTTGTGCTGTATTAATTGTAAAAAGTGGTACCATAAAAAGTGTAGTGGGTTGGATAGCGCTGAATTCAATAGATTGGCAATTAGCTTTAAAAAAACGAGTCTTAATACTTGGTGTTGTGGCGGCTGTGATTTGGAGGTTAGCCTCATTTTTTCTGAAGAGGAGGATGACAACTGTAATACAGTGTCGACACCTATACTACAACAGCTGGAATCTCTTTTAGAGTCGAAGTTTTTAAAACATTTGGAACCATTTAAGCAGGAATTAAGAGATTTGAAAAAAAATGTAAAAACTTGGAAGGGGATATAAAGAGTTTGAAGGAGTCTAGTAAAACCATAGAAAATGTTAAAAAAGTCTGTGATAATAATAGCAATGTTTTATCAGAACTGGGTAAAAAGGTTTTGAAAATAGAGGACAGATTAGATTTTAGTATCAACGATATGCTTCGTGAAGCTGACGATCGAAAACGACGCGAAAATTGTATCATTGGATACAATATCCCAGAATCAAATAAGAGTACTGGAATTGAAAGGCAACAGGAGGACACCGTTAGCTTCACACACCTCCTACCTGTTAACTGTAATATCAAGACTGGGGACATGAAAATCACTAGAATTGGTAGGCCATCTCAGGGGAAGGTTCGCCCAGTTAAGATAACACTATCCTCAAAAGATGAAGTAAATATAGTTTTAAGATCCAAGTTGAATAATGACAGCGTTAAACTAACGCATGGCCTAACATTGAATCAAAGGGAAAAAATAAAGAACCTGCGAAAAGAACTGCAAAGCAGAGAAGAGAATGGAGAGAAGAATCTGGTAATTAGATATAAATTTGGTGAGCCTTTTATTGATAAGAAAGATTATTTTCAGAGTGCTCATCGAGGTTCAGAAACAAATTAGATAACATCTCTATATTGTACCAGAATGCAAGAGGATTACGGACATTAAGGAGTTTTATTCAACAACAGCGTCTAGTGGGGTTGATATCATTTGTATTTCTGAATCATGGTTAAATAATAGTATTGCTGATGGCGAAGTGATAGATAATACATATAGATTATTTAGAAGAGATCGAGATAATGTACCTAATCAGAAGCAACGAGGAGGAGGTGTTTTCATCGGAGTGAAAAAACACATCCAGGCAGATCTGATAAGTGTTACCCACCAGGATATCGAACAAGTATTTGTAAAAATTAAGTTAGGGTCAGATCTATTAATTATTGGAAATGTTTATATTCCTCCATTGAGCGATATATGTATTCATGAGAAACACGTTAATGATCTTATTAACATAGTCAAGAAATATCCAGGTTGTAAAATTCTATTCATGGGTGACTTCAATCTTCCTGATACTAGATGGAGCTACAATGGCACGGAAGAATTTTTTGGTGACTCAGTACAAGCGGGTTTCGTCATGGAGCATTGTTCACTAATTGGGCTGTCACAAATGAACAAGGTGGCAAATAGTAATGGTAATTATCTTGATCTCTTCTTCACTAATTGTGATCTGTTAGTTAAGAAGTCGTTTAACCTGGTACCGGAGGACAAGTATCATCCTGCAATTGGAACAGAAATTAAATATTTTGATACAATTAAACCTAGAGTAGTGAAATACTTCAACTTCAAGAAGGGTGACTATGGCGCTCTCAACAACCTTCTCTTGCAAGCGAACTGGATATCTATGTATCAGATGAATAACATTGATGATATTATTGCTCATTTTTATAGTATTATCTGGGATGGAATATTTACCACAGTACCTCAAGTAAGCAAGAAGTGCAGTAGATATCCGTGCTGGTTTAGCAAAGATTTAATTAGCAAAATAAAGGCAAAGAGAGACGCTCACAGTACTTATAAGCGAACGGGTTGGAACTGATTATACAGCTTTCAGCAACTTAAGAAATGATTGTAAGAAGATGAGTATCCAGTGCTACAATGACTTCACTTTTAGGGCAGAAGAAAAAATAAAAGACAATCCTCAGTACTTCTGGAAATACATTAAGATGAAAAAAAGTTCTGATAGGGGTATTCCTACATCTATGGAATGGATTGACAAAAAGGCAGATGGAGCAGAAAATATATGTAACTTGTTTGCGGCATTTTTCAAGAGCACATATGATAGGGAATCAAAATTACTACCAAATGAATTTGACGCACTACTAAATGGCCTGTCCAATGGCAACACTAACCTGAGTAAGATCGAAATCAGTTTTGATGAATTGCTCCAAGGATTGCTATCATTGGACAGTTCCATGGGATTTGGGCCAGATGGAATACCAAACTTGTTACTAAGAGAATGTTCAGTGGGCTTGTGTGAACCTTTAAGTTTTATCTTCAATAAGTCATTGAAATGGGGTGTGTTTCCAGTTGTCTGGAAAGATGCATATGCTGTCCCTGTGTTCAAATCAGGTGTGAAATCTAATGTATGTAACTACAGACAAATTTGCATTCAATCCGCTCTACCCAAATTATTTGAAAAATTAATTTATAGTAAAATTGAATTTTGGTTTAGAAGCACTCTAATTAATCAACAACATGGTTTTATAAAGGGCAGGTCTACAACTACTAATCTCATGACATATGTGGAATATATAATGCATCAACTTGAGAACAGAATGGAAACACACGCTATATACACAGACTTCAGTAAAGCCTTCGATTTGGTTAATCATGATGTGCTCTTGATGAAGCTTAATAAATATGGGATTTCTGGCCGGTTATATAATTGGTTTGAAACCTATTTAAGAGGTAGGAAACTACGGGTGAAATTAATTGACTCCATTTCAGATGAATTTACGGTCTCTTCAGGAGTGCCGCAAGGATCTCATCTTGGACCGTTGTTATTTTGTATATTTGTGAACGACATTGGCAATGGTTTCTTGTCTGAGTTTTCATTATTTGCGGATGACTCTAAAATATACAGAGGCATAAGGAACGAAAGTGATTTGTGTGCACTCCAGGAAGACCTAAATCGTTTATTTAGATGGTGTGAATTAAATAAATTTAAACAGAATGTTAGTAAATGCGCAGTCATTAAATTTTGTCGCGGCAGTGAAAGCCACTCTAATCATCGTTATTTCATAGCAGAAGAAGTACTTCCGCAGGTAGATGGTATTCGTGACTTGGGAGTATATATAGATAGAAGGCTAGCATTCGATGGTCACTTGAACAATATTGTGTCGAGGGCAAATAGTATACTCGGTGGTCTGCTCAGAAACAGTGGAGATTTTCAAAATGATGCTACCCTGAGTGTACTATTTGATACCTTAGTTAGACCAATTTTAGAGTATGGGTGTATAATTTGGGACCCGATTTACCAATATCAAATTGACAGAATTGAATCTGTCCAGAAAAAATTTGTCAACCATATAAGATTCCGCCGATATAAGAATAATATTCAGATACGTCGGTCCCAAATGTACAACCATCTAAACATTACGCCACTCGATGCTAGACGAAAATACCTCACCTTCTGCTATGGAGTAAATATTGTGAAAGGTGCTTTACATGTGCCTGAACTTCTTGAACGATTCAAATTTGTTATACCTAATGTTAGGTTACGTTACAATAGAACTTTAGAAATACCCACTGTTAAAACCAAATTTGTTTCACGCGCACCCATATTCAGAATTTCGAAAGTAATAAATGAATTTGCTTCTGAGATTGATATATTTGGTCTGTCGGTGTCGAATATAAAAAATCATGCCAGAAAAATGATCCTTCAAGACTGTCTTAAGTAGTGATTTATAGTTTATTAAGTGTTTAATTTTATTAGTTTTTATTAAATGTTTAATTTTATTAGTTTTTTTTAATGTTTTATATTTGTAGTTTATATATATTAAGTGTTATGTATATTTACAAATCTATATATGAATTCTTAATACTCAAATTTTCTCATATTATCTTTAGTTTATAATTTGTACACTTTAGAATGTAATTATATTGTATTATTGCCTTGGGCGTTAAATAAATAAATAAATAAATAAATAAATAAATAAATGAATAAATAAATAAATAAATAAAGAACTAATAGAAAAAATTATTCTCAAAGCTCTTTTTTGAAGTTTGAAAATGCGGTTAAGAGATGGAGAGAACCCCCAAAACTGGATTCCATATGCGATATGTGAGTAAAAATTGAAATAGTAAATTGAGAGAAGACAATTTAAACTAACCTTAGATTTAAGAACTCTTAACATAAAACACGTTTTCGTTAAATTGGGTGTTAGTATAGAATCAATGTGATAGTCCCAATTTAAGTTTTTATGCTTCGAGATAGAAGAAAATTTGAAAATAGTATCATTTACGTTCAGCGAGCTTATCTCATTATTAATTTTATTAACGGTACGAAATAACATTATTTGGGTTTTATCATTATTGAGTAAAAGATTATTGGATTTAAACCAATTGGAAATTAAAGCCATTACTAAATTTAATTTGTTACATATTTCTTCCAAAGAATTTCCATTAACAATAATACTATAGTGTCATCAGCAAAAAGAATAAATTTACAAAGATCTGAACAATTTGGAAGATCATTTAAATATATAAGAAATAATAAAGGTCCAAGTATTGAACCTTGAGGGACACCGAGTTTGATATTTAATTTGTCTAATATTATTACCGAACCATCATCATCGCTCAAGTAAACAGACTGAGTCCTGTTTGATAAATAAGACGAAAATAAGTCAAGAGCTAAGTGATTGCGTTCAAAAATATTCAATTTGCAGTCGTTTTGCCTTACTATACTAAGTCACAATACAAAAAAAATTATTTAGAAGATTCATTGTGTCAAAAATTCATATGTTTGTCATTGGGTACGGAATATTTACTCAATGGAGCGCTTTCGGTCTGAACCTTTTTTACTGTTTTCCATTTTGTTTGGAATTTTGGAACTAGTTTCATCTTACTCTTCAGAAGTGAAAACAATTTAGACTCCTTTACCACTTCTCGGGTGGATGACATTTCTTTTCAGTGGTGTAATTTTACTTTTTTCAAAATAACGTTGGGTTTCGATAAAAGAACTAATTATAAGAGAAAAATGTTTAATAAAGTTTTTCAAAAAAGCAAATACTTTTCAAGTTACTGGCAACTGAAAATTTGTTTCTTTTTTGCGTTTTTCATCATTTTTTGCTAATATCTTCAAAAATATACATTTTAACAAAAATCATGTAATGAACAAAATTATATTAATTGAAATCTTAATAAATCGCTATTTTATAGTGTTTGAATAGGAACATTTTTAGGCTAGATATGAAAATGGGTTTTTTTAGTGCTCAAAATAAGCTTTAAAATGGGTACTTCTGCGTGTAAAATGAGTAAACTATAATGCAAATAAAAGACGCATATAATGTTTTTTCATTTAAATCAAATAGTTTTTCAGAGCCATTTCCACCAAATTTAAAAATAATCGTATTCCATTTAGAATTAACTTGGTTTAAGAGATCTTGATGGATTCTAGAAAATGCCACAACTTTAGTACAAACGATTTTCAAAAAACTCATGATTTCATGAAAAAAAAACATTAAAAAAAACATCCAATTTCTCATTATAATATCTCTGAAAGAATACGTATAAAAGTATATATATATATATATATATATATATATATATATATATGAAAATTCGAGGTATTTTTCTGACTAATTATTGTTGTTTATTATTTTTCCATTACACAAATATTGATAGAGGTATTAATTAAGGATGCGCGGCTGTCCAACCAGAGGTCTTTCGAGCCCTTTAACCCTTCGCCGTTTCACAATAAGAGAAGTTACGGTAAAATTTATGATATAGAAAGTTGTAGCTCTTTAATCACCTTTAAAATAGTGTATTACAAGTTCTGATAAAATCAGAATTAAAAGAGTAATAATCCATTTAATGCGGTGGATGGTGACGGAGTGCAAATTGTTTTCACTTCTGAACTTGAGATAAAGATTAGCCTATTTCCAAAATATCAAGTAAATTGGAGCACAGTAAAAAATTCACAGAGCAATAATTTTGTTGATCGTAAGTTGAATAGAACACATGTGAACAGGATTTGACAAATTAATTCACTTCAAATATAAACTTAAGCAATAATGTATATTGATTTATTGGAGAAAAAAAATGTAATTTAGATATTAAAATTACTAAAAGCCAGTTAAAATATGGTGCGAAATTATAAAAATTATAGGCAGCATTATTGAAGCAATTATTTGGGGTAGAAAAAAAAAGGTGATATGTTTTACAATGTAACATTGTATTTGACAGAATAAACCTGATGATGGAACGTACCTAGTTCCGAAACGTCGTATTAAACATATTCAAAAAACAAATTGTTTTTTATTATTGGATTTACTGTTCGGAAAAGAAACAATCAATATATTGAAAAAATCCAGGACTTATCTATTGAATATATATATATATATATATATATATATATATATATGTTTAATTTGAGTTTAATATTCGGGCGTAACATCAATAAAAATATTAAACTCAAATATAATTGCCCGAATATTAAACTCAAATTAAACATATATATCAACATCAAATTCAAGACTATTCAAAAATATATATATATATATATATATATATATATATATATTTGTGTGTAAAAAGATGCTTTCAATTTGGATGCAGAGGGCGAATAATCTTTTAATGGATGACCTAACTCTTCGGTTTGTGGCACAAATCGCAGATAATTTGAAATCGAAAGCAATTAGAAGTGTCTCCTTTACGGCAATAATAGAATAGTTTTCAAGTCACTGGAGAATGCTCTGATACAGAACCAGAAGAACAATATACAACTCCAAGGACAGGGCCAAGTAATTATAACTCTAAATACTTCAATACCATTTGCAATAAAATATTAATAAATAAATCTTATGTTCTTAGATAGGTGATGAAAACCTAAAAACCTTGAAAAAGATTTTTGCAGCACCCCTAAGATTGTCAAGTGCATGTTAAAAGTCACCTATTCTGACACCAGTTTTCCGCAAAGGTATTTTTTCATAATAATTGCAGCAAAAATAATTAATATGATAATAACAATATCTTCAATTAATATGATATAACAATATATTCAATAGAAGTCCTTGGTGGTAGCTGCAAATTGCCGCAGAATGCAGTGATAAGGCGTAGGAGTGCCTTAACATCCAGAAGATGTATGATACATCAAATTTTGTTTCGAGATTAAAAAAGATTAACAAACAATGCAATAATTTAAAGGATAAATTCCAACAGAGTATACAATGTTCTGAGAAGTTTTCAAATATTCCGGAAACGTAAAATGTAAGGGCAAAAATTTTGATATTGTCTCAATTAAGAGAGCATACTCAAAGACCAGGCATTTTATAAAAAGCAAGTTTTAGTTATAGTTTTAACTAAACGTCCTTGCAATAAAAATTGGATTGAAACGATACAATTGGCATAAATTAAAAGTAGTTCAGGATTTTGGTTAGTTAGGTTTAAAAAAACACTTATACAGACACTATTCAAAGATTTCGTCAAATGTAACTTTATTAATGATTGATTTACTTTGCTAAATATTTATTTAGCAAAATTACTATTATGGAGAGATAATAAAGAAGAATGTCTCGTAAATGAATTTTAATCCTAGGAATTTAGTTTTATCTCAATTTGGATATCAATATATATATTTTTAATTTTGAGGATTATTTTGTCTGGGAAGTATTCGTTCTTTTTTAAAAATTTGCTGTTCTTTTTATCCTTTTAAATTTTTGCATTACTTGTCATTCTTTCTAAATTTGTCATTCCATCGTCAATACTCCTGCGCTTTTTACTTCTTAGATTTAAGTTTTTAATATTATTATTAAGTAATTAATATTAATAAGTTATTTCTCTTTAATTTGTAGCACTTTAAAAATATGTCTGTAATATACTTTAATTAATAGTAGTCAGTTGTTTCTGTTTAGTTTATAATTCTTCAAAAATATGTCTGTGATATATTTGAAAATATATTTTGTATTTCGTATGTTTTGTTCTTATTTCAAATATTTTTTTTCAGATTTTTTGGCTGTATTGATTATATGTACAAATGTAGAAATAATACCAGGGGTTAATTTACATACTATGTGTACATGTGCTGCCATGTTGTGATCAATTGGAAAATTAAAATGGGTGTAACGTCAAATCGCCCGAGATAGCGATCTATTTATTCTTATTTATCTATGGAAAGTGCAAGCTTCAGGATTCGGAACTCTCTCTTCTGTCTGCTACCGAACAGTCACATCATAAATTACAATACTTTTCCTTTTCATTTTCAATACTCAAATATTACGTACATTCTATAAATAATAAATATAATCACACATAGTGTTGTTACTATTTCATTATAAAGTACATCTACTATAGAACCGCATTTTTCTATAATATGATAACTGCATCATCTAGAATTCTGTTATGATAACATTATTCCTTTTTTGTTATATGTAAAATACGCCTGATCGCATGGCAAATATTTAGACATTTTCATAATGTTCATAATGTTCAACACCAAGAACAAGCATAAGATAGCGTTGCCAGGACAACGCTATTTTATGAGCTATGTTATGGCAGAATTGCCCCATAGTTTATTTATATTTTTTTTCTCCATATTTTTCTTTAGTTTGTTTTTTGTTATATTAGCTCTAGTATGTACGCCACTGGGCGTATCCACTAATTTGTAGACAATTGTAAACAACTTGTCAGCATTCTCTGCTAAATGTAATTATTTTTATAGATTGCCGAATGAAAATAAAATAAAAAAAATGGCGATCAGAATAATCATTAGACATTGTACATTGTACATATCAAATTATCAAATATTTTAGAGATTTCAATACTTATTATGATTTTTTTGTTTTAATTTATATGAGCTCCGTACGAATGTTTTTCCGTTATACTGCGATGCGCTTCGATATTTCTTCTGTAAAACATCCAAATCCACGTGCGCAATTGCTCTGAAAAATTTTTTCAGAATTTTCAGAAAATTCAAAGAACAACAAAATTTTCGAAATATAAAAAAAAAATCAAATTTTTCAGTCACATTTTTCTCAAAAATCTATTTAATTTCAGTTTTCACAAATTTTTAAAGTTAAAGTTATTTTAAAAAATTTAATTTTTGTTGGGAGTTCTAGCAATTTGCCTTAAGGCATGATGCCATGCACCACTAGTCTCATTAATTTAATAAGTTTGATTAATTTAATTTCGTCATTACAAGTAATATGTTTTT